>NW_027186296.1:3955831-3960156 GCF_028583685.1 Petaurus breviceps papuanus | reverse complement strand
AGAGAGAGAGAGAGAGAGAGAGAGAGAGAGAGAGAGAGAAAGAGAGAGAGAGAGAAGAGGGAGGGAAGAGGGAGGGAAGGAGAAAGGGAGAGAGGGAAGGAAAGAAGGTAAGTGGAAGGGAGAGGGGGAAAGGGAGGAAAGGAGAGGAGAGAGAAAAAGAGAGAGGGAAGGATGGAGAAAGGGGAGAGAGAAGGAGAAAGAAGAGGAGGAAAAACATAAATCAGTCCTCCCTTATTATGTAGCTCTTGTTAAAACATTGAAAAAATTGGTTAACATGAAGTTTATGATTGTCTATGGAGTTCAAAAATGTGTTTATGCTTTTCAGAATTAGCACAAATACCTTATAGATCTGTGTAGAAATTAAGCCAATGGGAAGAAAAAATTAGGAAACTCACTTATAGTGTTTTTCTCTATACTCTCATCCTTCTGTTATTTTGTTGGTTTGATTTAAAGTTTTCTGACTTGATCTCTAGGGATCTAGTGAACATGGGTTCACATTTCAAAACAAATAATTTTCATTTGTTAAGGATCTATATTCAATCTGTAAAATGAGAGTGTTGGATTAGGGAATCTCTAAGGGTCCTTATAACTCTAAATCTATGATGTTATGATCCTAATGCATATCCTCTCATTCAAATAATTACCATAGCCCTCCTAATAAAAGTGGAAATAGAGTCCTGGTACTGGATATTTTGAAGGATTCTGTGCTGTTTTAGTGGCAGCCAAGAGGGACCTAATATTGTAATGGCACCTAATTCATCATTCCCTTTTCAATTAAAGTTCTTATCTGTGACTAGTCCAATTGATTTTGGGGGTCTAGTCTAATTTCTTTCTAGTTTTAACTGGCTGTATAAATGATACTGATATTAAGTGCCATTGGGGAAAATACCAGTAGAATTATGTGTGTTCTTCAGCATGGAAACCCAACTATGACTCAGTAGCTAAGTCTTAGAGAGCAACCTGAGGTACAAAAATGGATAAGTGATTTGCCAAGAGTTATGGTATCAATGTTAGATTTTGAACCTAAGTCTTCTAGAGTCTACATTCAGCTTTCTATCCATCATGTCATCATACTTCTATAGAATAAGAAACACAGAGACAATGAGAATGTAACCCTCCACCTTTAAAGAAACTATCATTGCCCATACTGCACTGGCAGCCAAACAGTGCTTGAATTGTTCAGTGATGATGACTGACACTGGACTATTCACATTCTCTTATCCATGAGCCCATGACACAAATCAAGGTGATTAGGAGAAAATAGACAACTATTTACTCTGGGTCGTCTGTATATTCACAAGCCCTTAAGGCCAGGGAGCTGAATGAGATGGCAACCTGCAATATAACTTTACCAATGACTGACCATTCACAAGGATTCCACCATATATTCTCAACTTCAGTATATATCATTGACCTACTGAGATTCACTGGGGCCATAGGGTGCCTTTAAGAAGAAATATGAGTTGAGATAAAATGGTGGAAAGTTGAATAGAGGAGCAATTTGCTTCTCAGATGTGCCTTATTAACAAGCATTGCTCTTCATTTCATTCTTTTTATAAGCAATGTTGCCTAAGAAGCCCCAGAAGGAAGATAGCTCATTCTTGATGGGGGTCATTCAAGACCAGAATCAATTCAACTTAATATAAGCATTCTCTGTGGCATGCAAATAATGCAGGCAGTGAGGACAGAACATAAATGGATTGTTCTTGCAGCTTTCACATCTCCATATGGTCCCAATTTATGATCATAAGCAGAATTGTTTATTTTTTTAAAAGCTTTTTAGTTCACTTTTAAGGTATTTTGCTGAGGCACAGCCTGCTGTTGAAAGAGAAAATGTGTGTTTTTTCCGAAGTGCTGTTTGTTTTGGCTGTTTACTCATTTGCAAAAGTTCAAATGTTATTCTGTGGATTTTACTAATTTTTCTGCAGCAGCCACAAGACGAAGAGGGGGAAAATTTTTTTTGCAAGGAGATATTTTCAGGGCTGCCATGAATTTGTTAAGTTTTGCAAAAGTAATTTTGAATAGGCAATTTGTTATAGTTCTCTCAGTCACTTAATTTAACTTTACTTGCTGCCTGTAATGAGGTGTCAATTTGGCAGTTTGTATGGTGCCCAAGTATGTTTGTACATGGAGGCCAAGGCCTCTCTTTTTGGTGCTTGAACTTTAAAACTCACCTCATTTGATATTTGCTGAAAGACAGATTATCAGAGGACTAGAACAGACTTCAAGTTAAGTAAGAGTCAACAGTTGCTCAAAAATTCTAGGATCTATCAAATTATGGCTTGCCCTAAAATGAACTATGAAGGAGTACAATGTATTTCTCACTCCTCGGCCCCTTGTCTATAAGTATCCCTGAGGATATATGCTCTCATATGGCTATCCCTGGCTATCCAAGGTCATCACTGAAATTCCTCTTCTGGGATTTCTGACCAGATATTCCTGAGTGTCCCATGTTCCTGAGCCCTCAACCTTATTTCTCTTTTCCACTGAAACCTAATGATACTCTGGCCTCTTAAGTAAGAAGATTTGGGGTCAAGTCCAGCCTCTAAGACATGTTGGCTATGAGACCCTAGGCAAGTCACTTAACCTCCCTCAGGACCCCAGACAACTCCCTAGAGTTCCCAATACCCCCCCAAAAATCATAAGCTCGGTCTGAAAGAAAAAAAAACCCTAACAATTCTATGCTTCTGTTCCTTCCAGATCCTTCTTTCTACTAGTGTGATAGTGGGTGCTAAGTGGGCTCAGTGATTTCTTCGGCATATACTTATATTTCAAAGGGGTTCTTGGAGACAGTCTCTCAACCCAAAAGGACGACTTCTAAAATAGTCAACATAAAATCAGGCAACATAATCCATCTATAGGAAGATATTAGGGAGTTGAAAAGTCTTCCCATGACTCTCAGAGCATATCATATGACCAGCTGCTGTCTCTACTATGTACAGAACTAAAATTACATTTGCTCCATTTAAGAAGGAGAATGACAAACTAGTGAATTCCAGAAGAGGATGAATAGGACAGTGATAGAATACAGAATCATATTATATGAAAATCATTCAAAGGAACCGAAGATATTTAGCCTAGAGATGGGAAGACAAGGTGGGGGAGTAGGATGGTGGGAGAGTGGGGAGAACATAAAAGTAAATAAGCATTTGAATTGGAATCGTAAGACCTGATTTCAAATTTTGGCTCTTTGCACTGAAGCCAAGTGAAATTAACAGTACTAGAATAACAATTTATATAATGTAATAAATATTTATAATGTATATACAACATTATATATAATGTAATATAGAGTAATATAAAGGAAAATAACATAAGCTCTGTAGCAGCAAGCACCCCAAGTGCATCCTCAGGGTTTGCAGCTACCACAGGTTCTTGGATCTGCTTTGTTAAAGGAAAGCAACTCAAAATGGGTTAACAAGCTTACTTTAATCAGTCAGACATATATCCTTTACCTTGTTCAGGGGAAAAAGGTCAGCACCCCAAACTTCAAAATATACAGACAGAATTATCAAGACATTAACAGATCAAGTAGACAGCTTTCCAAACTGTCCAACCAGTACATCCATACCCAGTCAACATCTGGGTTTCCACATCTGGGTTTTTCAAAGCCGGGGGACTCTCAACAACGGCTTCCCAGAATTCAGATCAAATCACAGAACACTTTTCAAAGTGAGTCCCAAAACAAAGTTACACATCAGGGCTTATATAGCCTTCTCCTGGCTCAGAGAATGTAACAACCTTATTGACTCACTGGCCAATCAAGAAGTATCTACTGAAAAACAAGCCGCCCACCCCAGGCTTCAGCTGCACATTAGCCTAGGGGCAGGGAAGATCTTTAAAATTTACATTCTTATTACAAGCTCTCTGATCAATGCAATCAGTAAATCATGACTTCAGATGATGAAGCAGGTCCCCTTCCTCTCAGTAGAGAAATGGTGGATTATAGGTCCAGAATGAAGCATGCATTATCAAACATGACCAACATATTAATTTGTTTTGCTCAACTGTACTTTTTGTTACAATGCCTGAAATTCTCTTGGGTTAAGGCACTGTCTCCAGAACCCCTTTGAAGTATAAGTATGTAACTAAGAAGTCACGGAGCCAAATGAGTACCCACTATCATGCTGGTACAAAACAGGTTTATAGGAAGGAGGAAAGGAAAGGAAAGGGAAAAGGGGGAAAGGGGAAGAATGGAAAAAGGGAAAATTGGAAAGAGGAAAGGGGGAAGGGAAAAGGAAGGAAAATGAAAAAGGGAAAAGGAGAAAGGAGAAAGAGGGAAAGGAAAGGAAAGGAAAGGAAAGGAAAGGAAAGGAAAGGAAAGG
>NW_027186296.1:3899612-3955821 GCF_028583685.1 Petaurus breviceps papuanus | reverse complement strand
AAGGAAAGGAAAGGAAAGGAAAGGAAAGGAAAGGAAAGGAAAGGAAAAAGGAAGAAAACAAGCATTTATTAAGAGCCTAATATGTGCTGGGCACTATGCTAGCACTTTACAAATATTATCTCACTATCCTTACAATAGTCCTGGGGGGCAGGTATAATTATTATTTTCATTATGCAGTTGAGGAAAATTGAAAAGATAAATTATGTGACTTGTCCAGGGTCACACAGCCAGTAAATGTCTGAAGGCCACATTTGAACTTAGATCTTCCTGATTCCAGATCCACTGCTCTGTGTACTATGGCACCACCTAGCTGCCTCTCTATGGGAGAAATAGAGGAAGTCACTGGGAAGTGGCACTGATGCTTTCAAAAAAGCATCAATTTTAAAAAATCTTAAACATTCTGTCTCTGCTACTTGGTACCTCTGTGACCTCAAGCAAATTACTTAAAATCTCTGGCATCAGTTTCTTCATCTGTAGATACATAAAGTCTCTTCCAGTTCTGAAATCTCTGAATCTATGAAATGTTTAAATGACTGTCATGTGGAATATAAATTAGCCTTATTCTGCTTTGCTCCAGATGGGAAAACTAGAACCAATGAACAGAAAATACAGAGGAGGATATTTTGGCTTAATATATGAGGAAGAATGTGCTAACAAAACCAGCCAAAATATAAATGAACTGACTTTCAGATAGTTCACTAGAGGTGAAGGTTCAAGGAGAGATTACATGGGCAAATGTAAGAGATGAGAATAGAGACCTCCAGCTCTGATAATGTAGCTGGTTTGGAGAAACCACTCCTCTTTACCTATGTCTTTCACCACACATAGCAAGAGCCCCAAGGCTAGTAACAGTTTCAGATGATTTGAGTGATGCCACCCAGCTGACTGAAGAGAAACTGGGGGTGGGGTGGGAGGGGAATCAATGAAGGAGGGATTTAAGAGAATTTCTTAAAAATTAGACCTGTTATTTCATTGGTGGAGTGAATTTCCAATAAGGAAAAAATCTCTCTGCATTATAATAAGCAGCTACTCTGCAACTTAGGATCTTTGAGAAGTGCCTGGGGCACTGAAAAGTTAAGTGTTTCACACAAGGTTCCACAGTCAGGAGGCCTCAGAGGCAGGATGTGAACCCAGGTCTTCCTGATTCTGGGTCCAGTTTACTTCCAATATGCCATACTGCCTCTTCTAAGACAGAGAATTCAGAAGAAATCTAGGTTGCTTTGCCAACTCCTGGACCAAGTAACAAAAGTTCCACTGAATTGGAAACTTCTCTTCAGATATCTAAAGGAGAAAATACATAAAAATTTGTAGTCATGATACCTGAACCTCTTCTTGGATGGGACTTCTCTTAGAGACAAGAAAGTAGCATGGTCCTGCTCTCTGGGCAACCTATTGTGAGACTAGGGTCAGTATCCTCAAGGAAAGGAAGTCCGCAATTTTGTCCTGTTACCATTCAGCAAAGAAAAACTGTGCTTCCTGAGCAGGGAGACCTTACATGCATTCCCCTTTGCAGACACCCAGGAAGAGAAAAAAGATTTGCTATGGGAAAAAGTTTGGCATTGTCATTGAGTGTTGTCCGATACCACCTGCTGGGAGCTGCCTAGATCTGACTACAAGAAAAGTTATTTTGGAGATCAATGTCTAAAATTTTAATGAATGGCTGGAGGTTCTTGTTGGGAGACCACAGCCTAAGACTCACACTACACAGGTGTGTGGGAGAGCTGGTTGATCATTCGAAGGGGTTTTCATCTTCCAAGAACTCTGTTGGGAATTCTACTTTTTTTCCTTCCATCATTCAATAAAACTTTCCTTTTCTAACTTTGTGAACTACATGCTTTCCAAGGGAGTTGGTGTTAGCACACTGGGCAGCATCAGTAATTTTCCAGACTGGGGGTGGGGGGGATGGGGGGGGCAGAGAGAGAGAGAGAGAGAGAGATTACCCAAAGTGAACCTGAGTTCTTTGTGTTGTGAGAGCCAAGAGTTACAATGTGATTCCTATCTATCCAGGAATTACTACCTAATTCCTGTTAATTAATTAATCCTTAATCTTTAGCTATGCTGAATCTGATGTGGGGGAGTGCTTAACTGGCAGTACCTAACTAAAGTAAAGGGTGTATGGTCTGGAAGAATGAGTAAGGTTTGGTAGGACAGATCACAACTGCTGTGGGAGGTTGGAGGAATAAAGGGACCAGGAATAATACTGTGATACCAGCTGGTAACTGCAGATTAGAAGAACTATGGAGAGATTTGTCCATTCTGTTTCATGGTTTAGGACTATGATCCTACTTCCTGAGGCACAGTGGTACAAGAGAAAGTATAGTAACTTTGGACCCAGAGGACTTGAGTTCAAATTCTACCACTGATATTTACTACCTGTATGACCTAGGGCAAGTCACAACCTCCCTTAGTCTTAGGTTCCTTTATAAAAAGTAGTGACTGATCTAGAATGCCTCTGAGGTCTCTTCTAGATTTATCACCTTGTGATTCCTGTGGATGCTTTGGGATAGGGAACATTCTCTTCAAAGGAAAAAAAAGGCACAAAGTTGTCACTTTTCTAATTTAACAAGAGAATATGTCAGGGAGTAACAGAAAGGTAAATGAGCCCAGGTAATCAACAAATGGAGAATCAAAAGCTATCTTTTCTCAAGGCAATCTATTCTACTTTTGGATAACCCTGATTGTAAGAAAGTTATTCCTTATGTTGAGCCAAAATGTGTCTGCCTTGCAATGGCTAATTATTACTATCAGTTCTGCCTACTAAAGCCAAAGAGAAAATTCTTATCCCCTTTCCATTTGACATCCCTTCAAATACTTCTAGACTGACTTCTTTCCTCCAAGCTAAACATCTCTAAACATGCTAAATTCCTTCTGCCAATAACTGTATGTCATCATCTCTACACTACAGAGCTACAATGGTACTTCATCATACCATTTCCTCTCCCCTGGACCTATTGAATGATAAATGAGAACTGGCCATGCAACAGGTAAGTATTTAGATAGACTGCCTGAGGCTAATCACAACTCAGAGTAGCTGCTAAATAAACATATTAGGTTTCCTATGCAACATTCACTTTGGGCTGGCTAATAGGTAGGACAGTTTTTAATGGCTGGTAAGTGTTTTATGTTTTGTAAATTTTTTTAACAGGATCCTACATGATCCAACCATTATATATTGTTAAGTACAGAAGAAAGTTATAATATTTTAAAGCTACGGATATGTAGATAAATATCTATAGATATATGTATGTATATTTGGTGTATATGTGTTGGGAGGGAAGGGAAGGGGAAAGGGATTAAGAATGGAGAGGGAGAGAAGGAGAGGGAAAGAGGAAGAAACAGACAAGACAGATGGACACGGACAAGGATGAGAGGATCTTTTTTAAATGGGATTAGTATTAACATAGCAAGGAAGGTAGTGCAGCTGAGCTATGAGGGGAGAAAAGACAGCAACTGAAGTTAATATCCTTGACCGGTACACTAACCCCTTATTGAAACTAGAGTTGCCTGAAGCCAGTACACAGGAATACGAAGCAGCAGAATTTGCATTGAATTTCACATGGTTGGTGTTTAGAAAATGGTCATCATCATACAATATTTCCTGTGCCAAACACTGCAGTGCTTTTAGAAAGAAGCAGGAAGGAAGGTGGGAGCAGTAGGAGCATGGGAGTTAAATATCCCTGAGTGTTTCGTCTTGTGTGTCTGTGGGAATATTTCTCTTGTGTGTCCCCTGGAGGGGTCTTCTTGTGGGCTGAACTATGAAGAAAATCTATCTTAGGGTTTGTGCTCAGTGAACACCAAAAGGGCTTGCTACAATGGACCTGTGTCACAAAATCAGGAAAGACTGTCTCTGATAGTGCCTTCTCGATAAACTCCTTCCTCCTCTTTAGGGAGTTCTGAGACCCTGATAAAGAGGACAATGAGAGAACAATGATTATTAGCATGTTAAAAATATATTACTTGGGTCATACAAGATATCAAGAGGGAAACTTGGAAATTTTAATGAAAACCATGCCCTAAATATCCTGCTGCTCTTCTACATATTTGTTTATTTCTTCCTAGGATTGATTTGTTAAGAGCTTTGGAATTACTGGGGGAAAAGCTTTTGGGGCGGTTTGAAATCCATGATTCAAAACAGGGACAGACACTTGGGTGATGGTCTATGGGCTGACATCAGAGGTAATTCAGTCACTCTTCATGCCATTAGCTTAAAGTCATCGGCTCTGCCCTTCATGGAGATGCTGAGAAACTTTCCTAGGTTTTCAATCCCCCTTATCCTTTACGCTTTTTACAAGATTCATTCTGAGTGATGGTAAAACTGATACTAAAAACAAAATTATGTTCTGATGGGAGTGAGGACCCCCAATCTCTTCCCTGCCAAATGGAAGCAAGGTTTTGACTAGGGACAAGCCCAAATGGTTCTACTAAGAGACTGACAAGTTCATAGTTCTCAGGTTGTTTCTCTTTCACAAGAATTCAATCAAATTAAATATACCTATCAAGACAAAATGAAAAAAGAACTAAATCTAATTCTTTAATACAAAATGTTCAGTCTAGCATTATAGAGGCTTCCACAGACTCCCCACTACCTTTCTAGTCTTATTTTATATTGCTTCCTTTCCTGAATTCTCCATTACAGTCAAACTGGCCTGCTACCTGTTCCTGATATATAACATTCCATCTCTTGCCTACTTATCTTTGTACAGATGACCTTTGTTAAGGGCTGTTAAGGGGTCCTCTGAACTTGTCTTTTTGCGTTGCCATATTTTCTAGAAATACTAGACCCAAAGCATGCAGGAGGCTCTGAGTGTGTCAAGGATGAAGCTCCCCCCTGAGATTACACAATTTGTTGTTGAACCCCAAACTGGACTCCCTGTGTGTCCTTGAGAGGCAAGACAGGTGCCAGCTAGTCTGTGCCAGGCTGGGATAATGCTTGTACAGCTGGGGTCCTTAGATAAACAAACCCTCCTATCTTCATAGTCTAGCAGTTCCCAAGGGAAAAAACTGAGGCTTTTGCTACCACCTTGCTTCTCCTCGTGGGCAGTGGTCTTGTCTTTTTCCCACCTTTGCTACACTGTTCCCCCTTCCATATCATTCCCCTTCCTAGCAATCCCCTCCTCCCTTTGTCCTGTTATTATAAAAATGTAAACTTCTGTAAAGCCTAGGAACCCTTTGGGTTCCATGTGCATGTTCATTTTGTTTTCACATAAATCTGGTTACACTGTGATTGCCTGTTGACACCTCCCATATCTGGAATGTACTCTCTCCTCACCTCTGCCTCTTGGAATCCCTAACTTCCTTCAAAATATCACAGAAGCAATACCTTCCACTCAAAGCTTTTCCTCAAACATATAGTTTTTTAATTAGATGCGATGGCACAATGTTAAGAATGCTGAACTAAACTTTGATATCAGGAATATCTGGGTTCAAATCCTGCTCTAGATACTTGCTAGCTATGTAACTCTGGTTAACTAATTTCCCCTCTCTTCCACCTCCTCTGTTTTCTCATTTGTAAAATTACAACTAGCCATTGCATCTACCTCACAGAGCTGTTGTAAAGATCAAATGAGGAAATACATTTAAAGAGTTATGCAAACCTGAAAGTAAAAAAATAAATAAATAAAGCTCTATTAGAGCTCCTTTCTTCTTTAAATTACTTTGCACAAGCTTTTAAATACTTACTATCTGTGTGTATATGTCATATCCTTCCAAAAAATATTGTAGGCTCTTAGAGGACCAGACTTGTATCCTCAGTACCTATGGCATATGCCTAATTAGGCACTTAATGGAAATCTGTTAAATTGAATCAAATGGAGTAGCACTGAATCCTGATATAGTCACTCCAATGAATACTATTAGATAAGAAAGCTGATAACGATCCACCAAAATAAAAATTACCATATATAGATTTGTTGTAGATAGATATAATAAATAAAATACATAAGCATACACACATATTTGTGTGATAAATCTATCCAAAACATTTCACCAGAACTAGGGCACATATTGGGAGGGAAAGTGATTGTTTGAATTGAAGGCAAGTAATTGATGGCCAAATATACCAGTAATTTCTTACAATCCATGAGTTTGGGATTGAGTGACCTTTCATACAATAACATTTTTCCTTATAGTTACAGTTTTCCGCTAGTTTCACATACACTGTCTCAGTGAATCATCATGATAACCCCAGGAGGTAAGTAGGTAGGTATTATAATCCCCATTTTACAGTTGAGGGTACTGAGGTTCAGGGAGGTTAAATAATTTGCCAAAGGGTCAAGCAGTCAGTAAGTGGCAGATCCAGACTAGAAGGCAGGAGAGTTGGCTCCTAATCCAGTGCTCTTATCCACTACACTAGGATGCTTCATGATAATACTCAGTCTGGGCTCTTTTCCATGGTTCTATGGTCCTTTGATCTGGACCTTTCATTTAGGACACATTTATCCCCATTGTAACTTAGTGGGTAATGGGAACATTCACCTCCCACTGAGGACCAATAATAGGAAAAGACCGGTCTAAAGTCTAACTGTGAACCCTAGGTAGAAGCTGAGCTCCCTTAAGCTGGGCTGACTAGCCCTGGGAAAAAACTATAAAATCTGCTATTCCTCCCTTGAATACCCTTGTAAGAACCCTACTCCTTCTGGGCACTCCCCCCAGATCTTCAGTGACAAGTGATGTTAATCCCTTTGGGTCACATCATTGTCAAAAGATGGTATCCTATATTTCCAGTGTCTTTCCTTCCATCCAAACTTATCAACACTATATCTCAGCTCTCCAAAACCTGCTTTCTGACGCGTGACATGTGTTAGCATATTTTAACTAAACAGACACATTCCTCCTGATGTGTTAACTAACAGATGTGATTACTTCACCTACTTAACTCAAAACTTTAACCTGGCTAAAATTCACTTTTAAAACCTACAAGGAATGATAAAAACTTCAGACACAAAATAAAGGAAAGATTTTAGTGAGATGAGTGGTTCAACATCCCTCAATGGCACCATGTAGACAGAAGCCTAGTGTGCCTATATCTGAGGCCAATCTGGCCTTTTGTATGCTTACACCCATTATTAAACTAACCATGGAGCTGCTTTAGCAAAGTCCAACTTGGGAGGCAATAGGGAAAAACAAACCACTTCCTGACTCTTGTTAACATTTCATCCCTCTCACTACCATCACACCAAGAACACTAATAAAGCAGTGGCCTAGGCATAGGGTAGTGCCAGGTATTTTAGGAAGCTAGTTAAAGGGACACGACTTTAAATACAATGTCATTACAAGGAAATGCCCTGTTAAGTCATTAAGAGACAAATATTTCAGAGGCAAGGAACCAGTGGGGGAAACTCCATTGTCCCAGGGCTTTGCTCTCTTTTCTCCATATTTCAGGTTGATACAAAAGGAAAATTTTTGACAGTCAGAACCATACAAAAGCAGTCCTTCCTCACAAGGCAGGGGAATCCCTTTCTCTTCTTTTTTAAAAAATTAAATTAAAAAATTTTGGTTGCATTTTTAAGTTCTAGACTGTCTCCCTCCCCACAGCACACTAAAGAAGGCCACTATTTACAATATATATATAGATATATACATATATATACACACATACATATATGTAAAACCTTACTATGCATACTTCTATAACAGTTCTTTCTCTGGAGGTGAATAGCATCTTCCTTCATAGATCCTTTGCAGTTGATTTGAGTACTTGTAATACTCAGAATAAGTTCATCATTCAGTTATTCTTCAAACAATTATTGCTGTTATTGCATATAACATTCTCTTGGTTCTCTGCTCATTCAAGTCTTTCTATGTTTTTATGAAATCAACCTGCTCATCATTTCTTACAGCATAGTAGTGTTCCATCACAATCATAAACCACAAATTGTTTAGTCATTCCCCAGTTGATTTTAATGGGTATCCCCTCATTTTCCAGTTCTTTGCCACTACAAAGAGAGCTGCTATAAATATTTGAAAACAAGTTCTTTTCCTTTTTCCTTGATCACCTTGGGAAACAGATTCAATAGTGGTATTGCTGAGTCAAAGGGTATACATAGTTATATATCTCTTTGGGTATAAATGGAATCCTTTTCCATAGAGGTCTTCAAATTGAGACTATATTACTATCTGTCAGAAATACTGTAGACAGGATTGAGTTGTCCTGTATATCCTAAAAGGTCCCTTTCAATTCTGGGATTTGACATATGAATTAACTATGGGAATGAGAAAGCTGTTTGTTACATGGCTCTCAGTTTCCTTATATGTAAAATAAGGATAGATTTAAACTACCTACATCAAGGTCTAGTGAGATCCCTCTGTATGCCTTAAGTACTATATAAATGTAAATTGCTAATTTTCCTGTCAAGTAGCCTAATTAGACTAGATGAACTCTAACATCCTTTCTAGCTTTTAGAATAAAAAAAACCACAATGGCATGGTGGAAAGAGAATTTGGATGGAACTAGGAAACACAGTGATAGTGACAACACTTCTTGATAGAATCAATCAACCAGAACTACGTGTGAACAAGGACCGGATACCTCCTTGAATCAAAGACTTTTCAACTAGATGCTGCAGAAAGATGTTCTGCTTGGGTAAGGGACTTGTAAGACCTACATACTACTAGAGAGTTCAGAACCTGAAATATGTGAGTATATGACAAGGAGAAGAGAAAAAGACTTGGAAGGAGAAGCACATTTCTGCTGTGACCTAGGTCTCCTCCCACCTCCAGCTGAAGGAGGACCCTTCAAGCTTTAAAAGACCCAAAGATTTTAGATTTCCCACCTTACCAATTATCATCAATATCCTAGAAGTACCCCAGGATTGTCTGGTGACCGTGTCTGCACTGGGAGTCAAGGGCAAGACTGGACATGATGAGGAAATAGATTCAAAGGTCCACAAAGATTCCAGCAGAAAAACTATACTACACCTAAAGTACACATCTTACTAACTCCAGCTAAAGAATTTTCAGGAGCTAGGAGTTACTCCTTTTGCCGTGTGCTCTTTCTAAAGACTGAATATGCTTTACCCTGGACTTCGGAGGAAGACTGTTTCCTACCAACTGTTCTCACTATATGCTACCTTTGGGGG
This sequence comes from Petaurus breviceps papuanus, assembly GCF_028583685.1. Lineage (NCBI taxonomy): Eukaryota > Metazoa > Chordata > Mammalia > Diprotodontia > Petauridae > Petaurus > Petaurus breviceps. The sequence continues at coordinate 3,946,744 of NW_027186296.1, read as the reverse complement.
AAAAAAAAACAACAATCTTTTTTCTAAAAGCTAATTACAGGGGCAGCTAGGTGGCACAGTGAATAAGAGTGCCAGCCCTGGAGTCGAGAGGACCCAGGATGGGTTCAAGCCTCAGATACTTAACACCCACACACACACACACACACACAAACTGGCCATGTAACCTTGGGCAAGTTACTTAACCCCATTTGCTTTAAAAATAATAATAATAAAAATAAAAGCTAATTACATATGGTTAATTGATAACAACTGATAATTATGGCAAGAAGCACAACAATGATGCTTATAAACTATAGCATCAGGAAACAGCTCCAACTCCTAAGGGCTACCCATAGTCTCTGAAAAGTGACCTATAACCACTTTCTGGGTAGCTGACTAAGTCAAGGTTGAGAGACAGCCCACAGTTTATGCGTGCTATGTCGTTGTTATTGTTGTTTTTTAGTCCTTTTTCAATCTGACTCTCTGTAACCCTATTTGAAGTTTTCTTGACTCCAGAGATACTGGGGTGGTTTTTCATTTCTTCTCCAGCTCATTTTATAAATGAGGAACTAAGGCAATGTAATGGAAATGGGAATTTGAAGATCTTCCCTGCCCCTTAATAAGCCTAAGGGACCTTGAAGATCTTCCCTGATTTGAAGATCTTCCTTGCCCCCTAATAGGCTAAATGTAATCACATGGAGCCTGTGGTAGGAGGAGTTTGTTGAAGGGTAAGTGACTTGCCCAGGGTCACAGAACTAGAAAGTGTCAGAGAATGCATTTGAACTCACAAGGATGTTTTTCTGGTTCTGATCCCAGCACTCTCTACAGTGTTCCATTTAGCTGCCCCATGTGCTTCACAGTGTGAAAGAATAGGAAATATACTGGATGTGGAGTCCAACAAGCTTAATAACTTATTATATATATATATATATATATATATATATATATATATATATATATATAACTTAATAACTATTACTTTGGCCAAGTGCTAAGCCTCAATTTCTCAATTGTTAAAACCAGGTGGGGTTCAACTAGATATTCTCTCTGGTCCTGTCAACTCTCACATTCTAGTCCCCACCTTCCACCAACTATTAGTGTGACATTGGTCAAATGACTTAACTTTTCTAAGCCTCTCTCTCCACCAGTAAAATGAGATAAATGTAGTACTCTATAATAATTTTTATCTCTAACATTTACTTATTATTTTGTTCTAATTTGTTGGCTTTTGTATAGTGATGTGTACTTTTCAGAGCAGGGCAGTGGGGGGTTGGCACAGTATTTTCCAGCCACTCATGGCAGTGCTGTGCCCTTTGAGATTGTCTATTTGACTTATCTTCCTTAGAGGAACAGTGTTTTCCAGCATATACAACTATAGTTAGTAGCAATGCTAAGTAAGGACCCACAATCAGCAAAAGTCTATACTATCCATGGGCAGCTAGGTGGTGCAGTGGACCTGAAGTCAGGAAGACTCATCTTCCCAAGTTCAAATTTGGGCTCAGACACTTAGTATCTGTGTGACCCTGAGAAAGTTACTTAACCCTGATAGTCTCAATTTCCTCATCTGTAAAAAGAACAGGAAAAGGAATGGCAAACCACTCCCGTATCTTTGCCAAGAAAAAATGAGAAATTGGACACAGCTGAAATGCCTGAATAACAACATGCTACCCACTTGGAATAGCTGGTATTTATAGTCTGAGCCCCTGCCCAAGTTGAAAACATACATATCCACTTTAGGAATATCATGAACATAAGAATGGTACATGTCTTCTCACTATCCACGCTGAACTTACTCTACCCTTTCTCCTCCAGTAGACTCCCATACTCCCTAGCTCTTAGCTATCAAGTTGTCAGGGGTCAACAGTGCCATTTGATGACCCAATCAAAGTCTCTTCCACATTACTGCCTTTTCTTCCCCTTACAAGTGGTAATCTGGCTCTAACCCTGTTTTATGTTGTGAAGTATTAAGCACCTATTGTATGCTAGCAGTTGAAAGAGATACAAAGTTTAGAAAATCCTTCCCAGAAGCATGTTGACATAACCATCATGCCAGAAAGACAGCAGGATATCTCCCAGGCTTCAACAGGTACCAAAAGTTGACTGTTCTGATTATGCCAAGGGAACTTTCAACTTGGAATAAGAGGGAATCCTCTACAGAACAGTAGAGGACTAGACACAAAGATGACTATAATACATAAATATTACTTGAAAATTGCATTAGAGAATTAAAGAACAAAGCATTGTGTGAAGCCTGAGAGGAAAAACTATGTAAATATTACTAATAATAACAGTAAGCATTTATTTGACATTTTCATGTTTTCCTTTTTGTTTGCTAATCATTTCTTCTGGCAATTTCTCAAGGAAATCAGGTTACATGGCATTATTTTCACTCTCCAAATAGGGTCACTGAGTCCCAGAGAGTTTGCCTGATTTGTCGCAGGCTACAGGCCAGGTTTGAGGGAATTCAGGAGGATTGGTCCAGATAAGCTGCATTTGGGACTTTGCCATAAGTCCTGTTGTAACCATAGACCTTGAGATCTATAACTTGACTACTCTCTTAAATGCAGGGAGTTTCTGCTTGTCCCTAGACCTGACCCCTAGGCACCAAAGCTTTTCCCATTAAAAAAAAATAAAGGCACATAAAGGCTCCTGTGTGCTATATATAAACCTGGTTAAATGGAAGCTAACTGCCAAACACTCAACTGAACACATACACACAGAAATCCTTCTAATATGATTATAAAGCATCATTTACCATCAGGACAACTGCTTGGTATTATTCTTCTCTTCTTTCAGAAACATTTTAAGACAATAGCACCTTTATCACTGCCATATTTTTGCACACTTCAGTGACCAGCTACTATTCAGTTTGAACAGCCCTCAGCAAATGGTCCTTCTCATTATCTACTGTGGATTGAAATAAAAAAGAGGTGGGGGAGGAGAGAGAGACACTCAATATTTAGGTTCAATAGGCAGATGTCTTATGCTCATTTTCCACAAAAGATTTGATCCAGTTCTCCTGTCTATTGTTGATATTTAGGAAATAAATGTTGGCCACTTGCCTTAAGAGACAAGAAATAAGGCTTGCTGATAAATCATCATCAAAATTCATCAAAAATCACCAGAAAGATGGTAGATTGCCACTTACAGGCTTCAAAAGATCTAGCAATCTGGTAGCCATATCAACCATGAGCTCTGTGAAAAGGCCCATGACAAGGACAAAGTCAACACAGTACCAAAGGAAAACTAGCAGTGGAATGATAGACTTAACAAAACCTTAAAGCCAGTTCACTTGGCAACTCATAAATATGGACAATAGGTCCCTGTCCAAGCTTCATTTAATGGTCTCCCTCTGGCTTCTGACTCTCAGACCAGTGTGGCCAATGCTTCCAAGTCAAAGCTTCCAGAGTCACAGAAGGTACATTCAACTGAATCAATACTGTATACTTGCTAAATATCCTTTCCCTACTCTGGCTAAGTAAATCTCCTTTTTTAATAACTGTGGTCTACAAGTGACTGCTTCATTCCATTAGAAAAATCTCAAGCACTAGACCAGCCAGGGTCAAGAAGATACTAGATAATACAAAACAATAGCTAGTCTAAAAATACTTCATAATTAATTTTGAATAATTAAATTTGAAATTAATTTTGGACTGAGTCAAGGTTGGGACATGAAGCAGGAATATATTAGTGTCTGACTGAATATGTTTCTCATTCCAAACTGACTTGCTCTAACTAATAAAAATAATAGTATTTTAAGGTTTGCAATGCACTTTACATATCATGTAAATGGATCCTCATTTCAAGCCTAGGTAGTAGATGCTTTTATTATCCCCATTTAACAAATTAGAAAACTGAGGCTGAGAGTAGTTTAGTGAGTTGTCCAGGGTCATGCAACTAGTAAGCATCTGAGATAGGATATGAAATCAGGTCTTCCTTACTCTAGGTCCAATGTCTCATCCAGCATGTCAAACTGCTACCTATCATGATTCTAACTGGATCCCTCTTATGTCAAATTGAACAAGTGCAGGGGATACAAACGACATTGTTACCCTTCTTTGATATTTCAAAAGATTTGTGACCTACACGAGTGGTAATTCTAAGCAGTATCATCTCACAAAATAGTGAACAATGAATAGGAGTGCATAGAAAGTTTTGGCATGATGCCCAAGATGAAACTGGAAGGAGAAAAACAGACCAAAAAATGGAACAGATATGTCAAACATTTCTATAACAAATTATTTTCATCAGCACTGAGCATGAAAACACAGCATTGGACTTCCAACACCTCAGTTCTTGATATGCTCTATAAGAAAATGAAATCGACATTAAGGAAGATGAAGACAAGAATATAAGAAGTTTCACCAAAGCAAGTATGCGCAAAAGAAAATTATGTTGTTGGTAACATAATTTTGAAAGAACTGAGGGATCATTTCTTTTTTGTTTGTTTGTTTTTTTGCCTTTTGGAGGGCAATTGGGGTTAAGTAACTTGCCCAAGGTTACACGGCTAGTTTTTTGGGTGGGTGTTAAGTGTCTGAGGCCGGAACCAAACTCGGGTCCTCCTGACTCCAGGCAGGTGCTTTACTCACTGCACCACCTAGCCGCCCCAAGGGATCATTTCTGAAGATATCAGAAAGCATGGAAGATACCAAATGACCCGGAGGAGGTATCACAATGGTATTATTTTTATAGAGCCATTATGACATTAATAACTGCCAACCCAAATGCCTGATTTCTCATCTTTATAAAATCTTTTTGAGAAAGATCTACATACTATTGAAAATACCCTTGATGAAAATATGAGACAGGAACAGGAAGGTTTTCTTCAAAATACTCAACATAGACTGACTATAAGGAAACATAATGGACCAAAATTTGTGTAAGGAACATAATAAGATCCCACTGTTTGCCATTTATTGATTATGAAAAAACACTTCAAACTCTATATCAAAATGCAACATCAAAGGCTCTCCTCTAATAAGGTCCCATGTATTAAGATCATAAAAGAGTCCTTGGGAGATGCAAAGAAATAAATTTGTTCAGTAATCCTTTGAATAATAACACCAATCAAAGGATGAAACATGGAGTTGTACACTCAACAAAGGTATCTGCCACTGTCATCTTCATTGTTTTGAATGAAGACATTCTGCTTTAGTGAAGATAGAGATCTTACTACTGCTGATGCTGGGTTTCCCTGATATTTAGAAAAACATTTAGCCTTTTCCTTTCTCAATTTGTTGCTACCTTCCTATTCCCACCCTCCCACCCCATTCCCCCACACACATATTGTACATTGATTTTATGGAAAAATCCATTCTGCGTTCCAAACCACTTAGAAATGGATTTTTTGGAACACAACCCATTTGTAAGCTGGAGTCCTCCTATATCCGCCTGTATTCATTGTTGGAGATTATCTGGGGAAACATGGGCTTCCTGCCTCAGTCCTATTGCCCAACTAGCCCTGAGCTGGGAGTGAAATAAGTGTTGGGCACAGAGGATCTGAGTCTGAGTTAATTTGTGTCTGCATTCAAAAATGAACTAGGGAGTAGTGGGTGGGCTTTTTTTATGTGTGAGTCAGTGATTGTGTTCAGTGGGACCTTGTGGAGAGCCTCGCCACTCTCTGTTCACCCATTCGTCCACCCCCGCCCCGGTCCGGCTCCGGCTTTGTCATGACCACCACCACCACCTTCAAGGGCGTCGACCCCAATGGCAGGAATAGCTCCCAGGTATTGCGTCCTCCAGGTGGCAGGTCTAATTTTACTTTGGGCTTTGATGAGCCTACAGAACAACCAGTGAGAAAGAACAAAATGGCTTCTAATATTTTTGGAACATCTGAAGAAAATCAACCTTCTTGGGCCAAGTCAGCAGGGGCTCAGTCTAGTAGGGATAATTCTGAACCATCTGGACTCCAAAGAAGAAACTCTTCTGAAGCTGGTCCTGGAGAGTTTTTAGGTCCAAAGGGAGAAGGTGATATACATGAAAATGTGGAGGCAGACTTACAAGTTGACCTGGGACAGAATGAAGAGAAATTTGTGCCTGCTGCACCTGTTCCCAGTCCAGTTGCATCAGCACCAGCACCATCCAGAAGAAATCCACCTGGTGGCAAGTCCAGCTTAGTCCTTGGTTAAATATGACTTTTTTTTCCTCCCCTCCATGCTTGTGAACTGCACAACTTGAGCCTGACTGTACATCTCTTTAAAATTTCTTTCATTAAAAAAGCACTTTATGTACTATTGCCTTTTTTTTTTTAAAGAACAAGTAATCCCCCCATCTGTCCAGGTCTGCAGGCCATGGCACGAGTGTTCTCTATAGCAGACTGCTGAGGGAACACTCTATGAAGCTTAGTGATATGTTTTCAAGAACTAAAAACCCAGTTCTAAATGTGTTAGAGAGTTTTTTTGTACCTAGGTGGTTTTTTAAACTCCATTTTTGATCAACCTTACTGATCAATTTAGGCTCAATAAATTCGTGTAAACAGTCGAAGGTACAGTTCTTCTCAGGCCCTGAAACACAAAGTTGGCTTTATCCACCACTCTCTCTTTGGTTTCAATCTAATTTATCCTGTAAATGTCCTTTGCTACAAGCATCCACACTTTTCTGTGCCATACAAACCTGTAAAGAGCCCTGGGCTTCATATGCCTTGCTGACTAGAAAGCAGAGAAACTGTCTTTAGGTTTTGAACACAGGAATTAAACCTGGTGTAAAATTGATGTCTGACAAGCTGAGCCTAAGACTGGGGAAGGAGTTGAGTGTCCCAATTGAATTTAACTGGATTCAGAAACAGAGCAAGGGGAGTGAATCATTCAGAAAGTGAGTGTTCATCAAGGAATACCTGCAGGGGTATTTTTCCTACAAAATAACTCAGTGCTGTGTGCATGATCATGCTGGTGCTTGACCATGAAGTGAAAGTCTCATCTTTAACATGTGTTGTAATTTCATTAATCTGGGCTGTTTAAAGTAAACAACAGAGAAGTTTTGAAAAAAAAATGAACTAGGGAGTATCTATTGTCTTCTATTATTCACATTTAACTTTCTCTTTGATTTGGATAATTGGGGTATATCCCCTTAGAAAGGAGTTCATTGGCAACCAAGCAACCAAAATAATTTTTACTACTCTATTAGAATATTATGAATAATAACAGTATTTATACAAAATGTTTCTATTTTGACAGTTGTTTCTCCAGGACAGTGATTTCCACTCTTAATAATATCACAAAGATTTTGGGCTTGAAATATATAGACAGGACCAATAAATGCTGGACATGGTATATGTATGCAATACTTGAAAGATAAAGTGTTAGAAATTCTATAGCAAAAAAGAAAAAGAAAGAGAAAAAAAAACCTTAAGCCCTTTTACATTTTAAAAATGGCACACATAAAAGTTTTAAATACATGCAAAACTTTATACTAAATGTTTTTTTGGGGGAATATTGCTAACATTGAAATTTTCTCCCAGAACTCCTTTCTGAATCATTTGGAATACCAGGATTCTGGGAAACAACATTTCAATACAAAAAGTTGCATATGATTATTCCAATTTCCCTAAGGGATCACTGAGGCCCAGAAAGATTGCCTCACTTAGCAGAGGTCAAGGAGTGATCAAGTTATAGGGCCTTCTATACCTACTTTCTCCCCTAAATAATCCAGATCAAAATCCTTTTCCCAGAAGTATTTCTCACAATGCTAATGCTGCAACAGAGGAATAAATATAACCCACTGATTTATTTGGGAATTACTGCTGCTTGCCAGTGAATTGCTCCAAAAGACAGAATCAAGTAAGTGTCTTCAAGAATCTAGATATGAGGGAATTACTAAAGTAAACCAATTCTGCTTACTTCACAATTTTGCCAGGATCGATCTTGTCCACATTGGTGTATAACCAACAAGCATGGGTACTTAGGATATGGCCAAAAGTGAAGGTTATCACTTCCATGTTAACATCAGTCATTTTTCTTAAAACATACAGGTCCTGGTGACAATTATGTTAGTCCCAGAACCTGACTTTCTCTTTCTCATCCAAACAGGTATTTTATCTGGGAGCTCAGAAGTACAATGGTTCTTGGGCTTCAAGCATAAAATGAACAACTCACATGAGCCTTCTCACAATCTGACCAGAATCATGAGACTTTAGAGGTTGTCTTGTCCAGTCCCTTCATTTTACAGACGAGAAAATGGAAGCTCTGAAAAGTGAAAGGACTTTGGCCAAGGTTATACAGCTAGTAAAGGAAAGAACCAGAATTCCATTAACCCAGGTCTCCTGACTGCATATCCAATTTTCTATCACACTAAATTTCACTCATTTATACATTGATTCATTCAACCATAATTTACAAATCTACCACTATTATACTAAGGAATTATGATAGGTGCTGTGCCCATAAAGAGGGGGAAAAATGACACAATTCTTGCCCTTAAGGAATTTGAAATCTACTAGGACAGCATTTCTTAATGTGGGGTTTGTAGACAGATTTCAGGAAGTTTACAAACTTGAGAAGGGGGGAATCACATTTTAATTTTCACTAATCTCTAACTAAAATTCAGTTATTTGTTTCAATCATGAATATTCTTTAAAAATATTACTATATTCTGAGAATGGGTCCAGAGATTTTGCCAAACTGCCAAAGGAGAGAGGTACATGACAAAAAAAAAAAAAGATTAAGAGCCCCAGTACTGGGTGGAAAGAAGGAAGGAGACAGATATGCAAATAAATATGATACAAGGTATGTGGAAGACAGCATAGGGACAAGAGAAATCCAAGCAGAGTGCTGTAGGCAAATCTGAGGAAGAAAAGACCATTTTCAGCCAAGTGGATCAGGGCAGGCTTCACAAAAGCAGTGGCAGCTGAACTGAGCCTAGAAGAAAGAGAAGAAGTTTCATAGCTGGATACAAGGAGGAGTGTATTCCTAGAACATGGGAATGTACAGGGCTGGGTGAGAATAGGTTAAAAAAAAGACTTTATATTGACTGGAAAACAAAGCAAGAGAAGTTAAGTAAGACTAGAAAGATAGACTGGGGCAATTCACAGTTGTTACATATTCTACTTAATTTTTAGGCTTAGTTCTCTTTTCTAGCACAAAACAAAATTTGAGGAAGTACCAAATGCATTCACAAAATTCTCTTCAGCCTATTATTTGTGGACAACTCCTAATTTTATTTTAAATTCATGCTTAAATTGGGTGGCTAGGTGCCATAGTGAATAGAGCACTGGGCTTGGAATCAGGAAGATTAATCTTCAAGAATTCAAATCTGGCCTCAGACATTCACTCACTTTGTAATCCTAGGTAAGTCACATAACCATGTTTCTTATCTACGAAATGAGCTGGAGAAGCAAATGGCAAAACCACTCCAGTATCTTTACCAAAAAACCTCAAAATGTAGTCACAGAGAGCTGGACATAACTGAACAACAACAAAAGACTCAGATAAAAATTTAATAATAATGTAAGCAGAAAAAATAGTACATTTTCTTTTTTAAGAAATTTGTTAATTTTTGCTTTTTTGGAGGGGGAAGGCAGGGCAATTAGGGTTAAGCGACTTGCCCAAGGTCACATGGCTAGTAAGTGTTATGTGTCTGAGCCCACATCTGAACTCAGGTCCTCCTGACTCCAGGGCCAGTGCTGTATTCACTGCGCCACCTAGCCACCCCCAAACTAGTACATTTTCTAGGCTTTGGAAGCAGGATTTCATTTTCTTATAGGATATCAAGTTCAATAGTTATGCAAATGAAAAATGCAAGTCACTACTGTTATGTACTTAAAAGAATGCTAGGAAAACAGCTCCAGATCATACATGTGAGCTGATATATAACTTGGGTGAAGGAAGAATGAAGGCATTTTGTTCTTATATTCCTAGTTTAGCTCTAAGGAAGCAGTTTGCTGTGGTCCAGTGACCCTGGCAATCTGGAAAAGTCTCTGAGCTCAGTGCCAGAGGAAAGGATGGAGAGCTAACTGGAAGGATAGGTACAGAATGGACCCAGGATGACCTAAGGGACCAAACAGTATCTATTTCCATTCCAACTGTTAAAACCTGTGATTCAGCCCTATTGGATCTTAGGGATCAGCAGACCAGAGAGGACCTGAAAATAGGGTGAATCTTCCGTTTCTCTAAAAACAAGAACCAACTACATTCTGAGGCTTCCCTGGGACCCAGAGGGCCTTCAAACGTATAGTTCCTGACTATGGTTCACTTTGTGGCAGCTTTTCCTTCTTACCTACGAATAAGATGCAGCTGCTGCCCTCTTGTGGTTATATGGAGAATTGCAGCTCCCTCTTTGTGCTCTCCAAATGACTTGTATAATTTTCTGAAGGGCTTTTCATAATGCAAGGGAGACCATCCGGGTTCACTATGAATTTGTGTCATCCAGCTTCAACTGGGCCCTCAGTGGCAGCTATGTGGTACAGAGGATAGGGAGTTGGACATAGAGTTATGAAGACCTGAGTTCAAATCTTATCTCAAACACTTAGCCATGAGATCCTGGGCAAGGTAATCAAAGTGTAAGAGTGCTGGTTTTGTTATGTCATTTTTCAGTCATATATGACTCTTCATGACCCCATTTAGGGTTTTTTTGGCAAAGATAATAAAGTGGTTTGCTATTTCCTTCTCCAGATCACTTACAGATGAGGAAACTGAGGCAAACAGGATTAAATGATTTGACCAGGTCACACAGCTAGTGAATGTCTGAGGTCAGATTTGAACTCAGGAGGATGAGTCTTCCTGATTCCAGATGTGGTGCTTCATTCATTGCATCACTTAGCTGCCCAAAGTGTGCTGGACCTGGAGTCAAAAAGATGAGTTCAAAACCATCCTGAGACTCTCACTAACTCGGAGACACTGGACAAGTCACTTAATTTCTGTCTGACTATTTTGTCATTAGTAAAAGGGAAACAATAATATCACATGCCTACTGGGATTTTTGTGAGGATAAAATGAATAAATATTTACAATGCTTTTATGTAAATGCTGGCTATTATTCTAATTTCATTCCTCCCTGAGTCCTCAACTCACTATCCAGAGAAGTAATTCCAAACTTTTTTCTTTTCTCAAGCCTCTCTACTTCTCTCTTAGAAGACCTTGTCTCATACTTTACCTAGACAATTGAGCTGTTTTATTTCTCACAATGGTACTCCATTTCTTGTTCCCATGCATTTGCACTGGTTATCTCTCATGCCTGGAATATAGTAGCTACTTATCTCCACCATCACAGAATCCCTCTCTTCCTTCAAGACATTGCTGAAGACCTTTTACTTGGTCTTTCCAGATTGTAGCACCACCACCCCTTCCCTCTTTAACTACCTTAGATTAAATCACTTTGTATTCATTGTCTTTATATCTCTCTCTGTATATATATATGTATATATATACACACACATATAGTTGGTTGGGTGTTGTCCTTTGTTCTCAAAGAGGACCAAAATGACATCACTATGCTAAAGTCAAGTTTTGGTGTGTCCGACTCTAGCTGATCAGACCAATATGAGCTTCAAATGCTCTACCACAGGTCAGACACAAATGGTCCTTGTGAACATTTGGGGTGGATTCTCTAAATTTGCACATCCTGCATTTCCTTTGAGCTGTTTCAATTCTGCTTTTCTCATAAAGCACAGCACCTTCTCTGAAGTGGGCACACCATGCTGAGCAGTCCTGTACCAGGGTCTCCCATGTCACACAATCAATTCCAAAGTTCTTTTTTTTTTGCTTTTTTTGGGGGGGGGCAATTGGGGTTAAGTGACTTGCCCAAGGTCACATGGCTAGTTTTTGTGTTAAGTGTGAGAGGCCGGATTTAAATTCAGGTCCTCCTGACTCCAGGGCCAGTGCCCCCTAGCCGCCCAATTCCAAAGTTCTTGAGAGAGACATTGAGAGTGTCCTTGTATCACTTCTTCTGACCACCAGGTTAACATTTGTCCTGTGTGAGTTCTCCACAAAATAATCTTTTTGGCAAGGGTACCTTTTGCATTCAAACAATGTAGCCAGCCCATAGGAGTTGTGCTCTCTCAAGAAGAGTTTGAATGCTTGGCGGTTTAGTCTGAATAAGGACCTCAGTGTCTGGTACCTTATCTGTGTGTGTGTGTGTGTGTGTGTATGTGTATACCTGTTGTTTCTCTCATTAGAATACAAGCTCCTTGAGTGTAGGGATTATTTCCTTCATTCTATTTGTATTCCCACAGCTTAACACAGTTGGTTGGTTGGTTATCTTTCATTCTTAAAGACAACCATGACATCAGAAAAGTGATGTCGTGACTTGCAAGTGAATTGGATTTAAGTGAGGCAGGGCTGTGCAAAGTTACGAGCCTCACTCTCTCCTTCACAGTCATTGGAGTCTAGTAGCAAGACATAGATCAGGACAACTGGAGATGGCCCTGGATGCTGTGGGAGACCTTGGCCTTTTCAAACTAAGGTCTTTCCCAGGTCTCAGTTTGACTGAGACAATGCCCCACTGATTAAGGCTAGGTAAGAAATGAGGCAAAGTAAAAAGACTTTTACCTAGTCAAAACAAAAACAAATCAATCTGGGAGGGGAAGAACCTCAAGGTTTCTGGCCAAAACAAACAATTGCTATTTACACTCACTCTGAGCCATCAGATCCCAAAAAATGACCAAGTGAAGCTTGGGCTGGAACCTAATGTTGGCCAGTCAATGAGAGCCAGAGTGATTTGGGCTTAAGGCAAGGTCCTCAAAAGAGAAATCTCGCCTGTAAATCCCAAGGTATCTTGCAAGTAGGTTTCAGAAATCAAAATTTAAATTCTTTTGGGCAGAGCCCTTGCAGGTAAGGGCATGAATCCCTATGTGGACAAAGGAAGAGGAAAGAGGAAGAGGAGGAAAGGAAGGAATGAAGGAAGGGCTTAACATACTATCTGGCACATAGCAAGTACTTAATAAATGATTGTTGATTGACTGACTGACCCAGTATAGTTTTTTTCTACCAACAGTTTGCTGAACAAAAGTAAACTTGTTTTTCAGCTGGAAATTAGAGAGTGACACTTTGATATCCAGTATTGTAACCTCAATCTTGTCATTTTAAGATTTTTTGATCATTTAAAATAGAAAGTTGAAAGATGAAGCACGAACATCACTTCTCAAATGATATTTTAGGAGTGTGATCACCAGCACTAGGGCCTTTCTTGGATGTCTTATTGTGGTGTGGAGTAAGACCTTTGCTTCTTGAAAACTGTATCAAAGGAGTTCTAGGGAGGTATAATGAAAAGAGCAAAGGATATAACATTAAATCTTTTTTTTTGCTTTTTTTTCTTCGAGGGCAGTTGGGGTTAAGTGACTTGCCCAAGATCACACAGCTAGTTTTTGTGTTAAGTGTCTGAGGCCAGATTGGAACTCAGATCCTCCTGACTCCAGGGCCAGTGCTCTATTCACTGCACCACCTAGCTGCCCCCTATAACATTAAATCTTGATGTGGGATTTGGGATAAGTCACTTGAACTCCTTAGACCCGTAAAAAGAAAAGGTCAGAGTTGATGCTCCTAAGGGTCCCTTCCAACTAGAAAAGCTGTAAGTACAACCCCAGTTGTGACTACATATCTGCCATTTGAGGGCCAGGACCACGTCTGGAGAAATTCATAGGCTCATCAAAGGGACCCTCAGAAGTCATCTAATCCAAATCCTTAGTGTAATAGAAATGTTTTTTGATCTTGGCCACAGAAGCACATAAGCATTTCACGTTGTACATGTTTTTGGACTTTTTCAAGGTATTGATCTGTTATGTTGAGTTTTCTTTTTTGCTCTTCTTTATCTTTATTGTCTTCAAAAATTACTGTTAAGCAGGATGGATCTCTGGGAGAGGGAAAAGGATACTGAAGGAAACCATGGTGATGTGGGGGGGGGGGGAAGAAATCAATAAAAATTATTTTTTTAAGAAATAGTAAATTGAATGAGCCATAAAGAAAGCATTTTTCATAACCTGGCCCCTTCCTGTCTTTCTAGTCTCCTTATTCTCCTCTGTGTGTTCTACAATTAAATGACAGTGGCCATCTTACTGTGTGTGTGTGTGTGTGTGTTTTTTTTTTTAACAAGACACTCCACCTCCCAGCTCCATGCATTTTCCCTGGCTGGCCCCCACGGCTTCTCCTTCTCTGCATCCGTTCCCCTCACTTCCTTCAAGTCTCAGCTAAAATTCCACTTTCTGCAAGAAGCCTTTGTCAGTTTCCTTTATTGTTAGTGCCTTCCTTCTGAGATTACCTACAATTTATTATATTTATTTGTACACAGTTATTTGCATATTATTTCCTCTATTAGGTTATATGCTGCTTGACAGCAGAGAATATGTTAGCCTTTCTTTGTATACCCAACAGATAATAAGCTTATTGATTTTTTAAAAAATTTGACTTAATTTGCATACTTTTAGTACATAGTCACAACAGTGAAGCTAGGTGGCACAGTGGATAGAGTGTTGGGCCTAGAGTCAGGAAGACTCATCCATCTTCCTGAGTTCAAATCTGACCTCAGACACTTACTAGCTATGTGATCCTGGGCAAGTCACTTAACCCATTTCTTCATCTATAAAATGAACTGGAGAAGAAAATGGGAAACCACTCCAGTATCTTTGCCATGAAAATTGCAAATGGGTTCATGAAGAATCAGACATGACTGAACAACAATAAAAAGGAATGAGGACTATGAAGAATTCAGGGGAAAAACGATCCCACTCAACTGAATAATCAGAGCAATATAATAATATATTTAATATACTTATTTAATATGTAATTATTTAATTTAAAGTATAATTTAATAATACATAATTAAATTATTTATATATTTATTTAATATATATTTTAAAAGTTAAATGCATTAACTTTGGAAACAATATGGCATAACATTAACCTCTGACCTGCATGACATGGATGTTGTGAGAACCAATGAAATAATAGATACTTTGATAGAGACTTTGGGTTCCATGGAAGGAAGCCTTTAGAGAAATACAAGGTATATGGGGGGGGGGGTGGCTAGGTGGCATAGTGAATAGAGCACTAGCCCTGAAGTCAGGAGGACCTGAGTTCAAATCCAGCTTCAGACACTGAACACTTACTAGCTGTGTGACCTTGGGCAACTCACTTAACCCCAATTGCCCTGCCTTCCCTCCTCCAAAAAGCAAAAAAAGAAAAGAAAAACAGAAATTAAGAGAAGAAAGGAGGGCTGGTATGAAAAACAGAAAATGGTGGTGGGTATTGAGGGAAAACCATTTGGATGGAGATCAAAAATTGTCTGGAAGTGATTGACAAATTGACAATTGACAAACAGGATTGAATGTCTCCTTTTACTCATATTACTCCATGTGTCTTATATTGAAGCAGTGCTTAGCACAGAGCCTGACACATAGTAGGCACTCAGTAAATGTTAGTTGACTGACTGGCTGTACCAACAAAATGAAATTTTGAAGATTGGTTTACACCAAGCTTTGACTGAGCTTCCTTATAAGACATCCAAGGAACAGAAATTCCTTAGTCTTTGATTTGGTAAATGTATAGGACTATGCACAAGCAGAAGGACAAATATGGCTTCTTCCAAGACACCTGTACTCTGGATGGCCCCTTGCTGAGAAAATGGGAAGACTGCCATGTCTTCTCCTGGCTCCACTAGGTAAGTGTGACTATAATATCTTGTTACTAGGGAGACTACAGTCATAAAATAGCCAAAATCAAAGGGCATTTCTATGACACTAAGCTCATAACAATACATTTTCTAAATAGTCTGGGAAACTGACGGACAGTCTGCTTTTAACTGAGCAGAAAAATGGCCTCTTCCTATCTTGAACGGAATGATTTTTTTTTTTGAGACTACTAGATTAAAACTTTTTTTGGTCCAGAACATTGCTTTAATGGGTATAGGAAGCTCCTAGTAAGGAAACTCCTTTTACCAGTACACACTGGCATATGTTCTGTAATTTGTAGTCTATTTGCATGGAGACTGAGAGGTTACATTATTTACACAGTCACGGAACCAGTGTGTGTGACAAAAACAGGATTTGAACCCAGAGTTTCCCAACTCTAAGGTTAGTTCTTCACTATGCCACAGTTTGCCTCTCACCAAACAGTGCTCACAGGATCACAGATTTTGAACTGGAAGGCACCAGAGAGGCCATCTAGTCTACTCCCTTCATTCCACATTTCCTACCCCCAACAAACTGTGAAAAATAGGATTAACTATATTGTAACAAAGTCAAATTAAATCAATTGTGTCTTCTGGAGGAGACTGTAGCAATGAGAGGAATCCTGGTGTAGGTGAATTAGAAAGGAGTGGGTTTATATGCTGCCTTTGATGTGACCACAGAGAAGTCATTTAAAGATATGAAGCTCTCTAAGCCTTGCCTAACAGGACCATGGAAGGAACTTTAGACATTCTTCTCTCTCAATCCCTTCATTTTGGAGTTTAAGTAATTTATCCAAGGTCACACAAGAAGTACTATAAAAAGCATTCAAACTCAGCTCCTATGACTTTCCATTGCACCATATTACTTCCCCCAAATTTCCTCCTGTTCTAAGATACATGAGAACTGTTGATTTTCCACAAAAATCACAAAACTTTGATATAGTAACCTAACAGTGAAGGTGACTTTACTCTTCCTTTCAGAGTGGAAAGAAAGATGCTGCAAGAAAAAAGAAAATTAAAGTGGGGATGAGAATTTTGAGGAACAGGCAACAAAAATGACAACATTCCATCCAGCTGGGCATATTAATGGACCCTGGCATATGGCACCACTGAAGCTGTGTGTTTCAGGGATATTTTTAGATGAGTTTTGTAGTGATGCCAGGGTCAGTTCATTTGGATCCTGTTATCCAAATGGCTTCAATTTAACTTTGCCCTCTAATTTGCATATTCTCATCTGACAATGTCACGATGAACATCATTAAACATTTATCATAAATCAATTAAATATTATTTAAATCCTGAAGCATAAAGAGTATGAAAAATGAATTGTCTGTGATGTAACAAAATGGCATTACTGTAGTATAAGAAGTAGGGAAGGGCTGTGTGATCCTAGAAGGGTTTAGAAAACTTGGCAGAGGAATTCAGCTTTGATATGGTACACTGTAGGTTGTTGATAATCCTGACATTATAATAATCCCTTACATTTACACAGGGCTTGGTGGTTACAAATGCTTTGAGTATATTATTTCATTTGATCCTGTCACCGATTCTGTGAGGAGTAATTTGATTCAAAGTGTTTTGGAGGATTAATCTGGCAACAGTATGTAAGATGGATTGGGGGCAGGGAAGAAGGAAGAAGCAGGGGAAAAGACTAGAGGCTAGAAAACCAGTTAGGAGGCCATTACAGTAACAGGCATTGAAATGATGAGGCAGTCAGTTGACACAGTGGGTAGAGTGTTGGGCCTAGATTTAGGAAGACCTGAGTTCAGATCTGACCTCAGCCATGTGTAGCCCTGGCCAAATAATCACTTAACCTCTGTCTGCCTCAGTTTCCTCAACTGGATAATGAGAATAATAATAGAACCTAATTTCCAGGATTGTTGTGAGCATCAGATGAATATTTGCAAAGTACACAGTGTCTGGCACATACTAAGCACTTACTAAAAAATTTATTTTCTTCCTCCCCCTTTTCTTCCTTCCTTCCTTGGACACAGGTGTTGGCATTGGGAACGGAGAAGGGACAAATCTATTCTAAAAGGAAAAATGGACGAAATACGGTGAATAATTGAATGTGAGAAGTGAAAGAGAATAAAGCCCCCCAAATTACTCAGAGTTTCAAGCTTGAGAGTCTGGAAGAATAGTGATGCTTTGGGTAAGGACAGGTGAATCAGAAAGGGGAATCAATTTAATGGTGCGAGAGAAGATGATGAATCTGGGTTTAAACAAGTTGAGCAGATAATGAAAGGCAATAGAAGGAACACTAGAATCAACCACAGAAAATGCAGGTTCTAGTCCTCACAGCTGTGTATTAGGCGTGTAACCTTAAACAAACCTCCAGGCCTTTGTTTCCTCAACTATACAATAAGGGTATGAGATCACTGGCCTCAAACTTAAATTGCAAGTTTTAAGTTTATAACGCATCTAGTACTGTCTAAATCCTTATTTCTCTTTCCAAAAACTTAAGAGAGTATTTTTTAGGTATAGGACTGCATAATATTCATCAGGTCTTTGTGATGTGAAGTGTGATCTAAGTTTCCCAGACTATAGGATTCTTAAGATCTCTCCCAACTCTGACATTCACCTGGAAGAGTTACACGATCTCATTCTTGTGAGTACCCCCTCCAATTGTACAGATCACAATGTACACATACCTTCTCCTGCTGTGATTACTGCCCATGTCCACCCAGCATATCTCCTTCACATGGGTCCACCCAACAACACCAGAAGCCTTCCCCTCGCCAGGAAAATTAGATAATAAAATAGTGTATAACAAATTCATAATTATGAAGGTTCAGACAATAGTAGAGTCAATACTTAATGGAACAAAGGCTGAGAAGAAATGGGGATGGAATAAGTGATGCAGGAAATTGTGCCATTGTGACAGTAGGAAGCCAAGCTCTACAAGATAAGTAAGTTATTCTAGAGGACTTTATAAGAGATACAAGAGGCCAGTTTATTACAAGGCCAGCCAACCTGTCCTGATGTGGGCCTGATGGTCCAGGTCTTAATGGATGGCCACCACACAATGGATGTTTTCAGCCATAGGAGCACTTGACAAGTATCTATTAGGACATGGAGAAGTTGCAATTTGCATTAGTGGAGACAGTGCCCACACTGAAGAAATCATGAGCCTTTTGAAATACATACTATCCTTCACTAAAGGAGGATCAATTGATCAACTAGCATTTATCTAGTGCTTACTAGGTACTGTGTTAAAAAGTAATACAAAGAAGGACAAAAAGAGTTGTTGCCCTCAAAGAACTTACATTTTAATGAAGAGAACAGAGTTCTGAGTTCGATATACGTGAAATGTAGTACATTAGTTGGGAAGCTAGGTGGCACAGTGAATAGAGGACAGGGCCTGTAGTAAGGAAGACTCATCTTCTGAGTTCAAATATGGCCTCAGACACTTACTAGCTGTGTGACCTTGGATAAGTCACTTAACTCTGTCTCAGTTTCCTTATCTCTAAAATGAGCTGGAAAAGGGAAATGGCAAACCACTCCAGTATCTTTGCCAAGAAAACCCCAAATGGTATCATGAAAAGTTGGATACAATCTACAGAAAATATGACAATGTCAGAAAAGAGACTACCAGGGTTAAAAAAAAATACACATTCTAAAAATGTTTCAAAGCATTTCTGAGAGCATAATTCAGCATGTATGTAATAACACCTAGCATACCACAGTAGTGGACACCATCTTTACCTAACCAAAAGTTTTCACTCCATTCAGAATGGAATATTTTTCTCTGGGAGCATTCTTTCATTTTATAGTACTAGCAAGTAGCATGATGAAGTGGACTGAGAGCTGGATTGGAGTCAGGAAGCAGACGAGCATTTATTAAGTGACTGACATGTGCTAGATACTGTGTTAAGAGTGAATGAGGGGTGGCTAGGTGGCACAGTGAATAGAGCACTGGCCCTGGAGTCAGGAGGACCTGAGTTCAAATCTGGTCTCAGACCCTTAACACTTACTAGCTGTGTGACCTTGAGCAAGTCACTTAAACTCAATTGCCCTGCCTTCCCCTCCAAAAAGGAAAAAAAAAAGAGCGAATGATACAAAGAAAAGCAAAAACTAAACAAAAAGACAACCTGGGTTTGTCTTGCCTCTGAAGTGCCCACCAGAAATTATACACTAGAGCCCCCTTAAACCTGCTAGAGGGGACCGCTACTGGGTTCCTTGGAAACCACCTACCGTGTTTCCCCGATAATAAGACCTATCCCAAAAATAAGCCCTCCCCTTACTGTGTAAGATTCCTCTAAAATAAGCCCTCCCCCGAAAATAAGCCCTATTGAGATTGCTACTGTAGTGAAGGTGATCCCCTGCGCTACACGCTACATTACGGTACCCTCTGTATGCACCATCCCCTCCTCCCCAGTGAAACGCACGCCGCGCTCCGAGCTGCATCCAATCAGAGCTGCAGCAGTGAGCACGTCATCCTGTTCTTCCCCAGTGATTTGCTTATTGAATAAAGGTACATTTTTTTGTTCACATTTACCTGTTTATTAAAATTGCTGTCAATGTTCATTAAAATAAGCCCTCCCCTGAAAATAAGCCCTCTGGTATTTTTCTGTTCAAAAAAAATAATAAGACAGTGTCTTCTTATCAGGGAAACATGGTAATAGGCTCCAATAGTAAAGAAATGTTTCACCTGTGTTGCTAAAAACATGCCACAGATTCCCACGGATTCAGGTCTGTTTCACTTCAGTAGAAATAATACTAAGGCTTTGTTTCAATAAGAATAATACTGAGAATGTTTTGCTTGAATAGAAATAATACTGGGAATGCTTTACCTTAATAAGAATAATACTGAGAAAGCTTTGCCTCTATGGAAACAATGCTAACCCCCCTTAGAAACATATTTTGTTGCCAGCAATCACATTGTCTATAAAATTATGTCTAACAGAAAGCTCGCTGCTGTCTTTCGGTCTGAGAGGCAGTCCCGGCCAGTTAATAAACACTCCTATCAAATTATAATTGGCCTAGCTGTCCTGTTATATCTCAGTGTCCATTACACCTCTGAAACATAAGAGTTGTGTGACCCTCAGTAAAGTCACTAACTTCTCAGACAACTCTCTAAGACTATAAGTTGTGAAAAACAGATGCCAATCTGCTTTGGTAGCCAGTCTCAAGGGGGTCCCAACACCACTGAAATCACAAGTTAGCACCAAAAAAAAAAAAAAAAAAGAAAAGGTAGCACATGATAAAAGAAGATTCACATCTAAAGAAATTCCCTTGGGGCAGCCAGGTAGCACAGCGAGTAAGAGCACCTGCTCGTGTTGGGATAACCTGGGGATCGAATCCCGGACTCAGACACTTAGCACCCACCCAGAAACACCTGGCCGCGTAACCTTGAGCAAGTTACTTAACCCCAATTGCTTTAAAAAAAAAAAAAAGAAATTCCCTTTACAACTATTTGGTGGGAACATAATAATGAGATTCTTGATCTTTAATAAATTATGATCAAAATAGGTTCACATTTATATAATGCAATACCATTGACAAAGAACTTTGCAAAGCAACAGAGGCTTGGCCTGGGGGCTATTACTGGCCAGACTGTAAGCCTCTTGAAGGCAGAGACTAGAGTGTTTCCAGTCATCTTGACTTTTGTCTTGCCACTGCACTCCCATCACTTTGGAGGAGAGAATGAGACTGATGACTTTGCCAAGCTCTGCCTCACTAAAATTCAACTCACAGGAGAGTCAAGACATCACACTTGTGTTATCATTGGTCCTCTTCAAGAACTAAGGATGAACAATACCTTTACAGAAACTAATTCATGGGATTTTAACAATAATCTTGTCAAGTAACTACTACAAGTATGACCAATCTCATTTTTCAGATCAAGAAACTGAAACTCAGAGAACTTATGTGACAATGTTGGCACCTGGCAGAGCTAAGATTCAAATCCAGCATTTTTGGCACCAAAGTCAGTACAATATTGATTGACAGAATAAGAACAGAGTTGGGTACTAGACCTGTGATCTCATTGGTGTAGAGCAGAAGCCAGGTTCACAAACTGCAGCTCATGGGCCAAATCCCATGAGCTAAGAATTGTTTTATTTTTTTTTTACAGCAAAATTTTATTTAAAAAAATGTGAACACCATTCAACCCAAAACAGATGGCAACAGGATTTGACCTAAGGCCATGATTTGCTATTCCATGGTATAAAGAACTCCCAGGTACAGAAACTCTGTCCACCTATGCAAGTCAGGACCTTCTTTGTAACTTTTAGTCTTACAGAGTTGCCTAAAGCAGAGATGTCAAATAGTTCACAAAACTCCCAAGGGCAGCCAGACTCAGATTAAAATGTAATTGGGAAATATTTAACAAAATGGATAAAAACACAATAAATATATGTGATATTCTAAGTCAATATGCAGGCTGCAGAGATCCTCATGCTTGGTTTACTGGCCCCCACTTCTATTCAAGTTTGACCACTGGTCTAGAGCACTGAGAGATTGAGTGATTTGCCTAGGGTCACACAGCTAGGATGTACTATTTACAAGTATTGTCTGATCCTATTTGGGGTTTTCTTGGCAAAGATACTGGAGGGGTTTACCATTTCCTTCTCTAGTAGATTAAGAGAAACAGTTTAAGTGACTTTCCCTGGGGTCAAACAACTAGTGAGTATGTGAGAACAAATTTGAACTCAGGTCTTTCTGACTCCAGGTCCAGCATGCTCTTTACTATGCCCAAAAGTCATGACATCACTGTGTGATGTCATTGGTCCTCTTCAAAAATGAAGGCCAAACAACATCAGTTATTTACAAGGCAATAAAGTGGAGAAAGGGGTAGGAGAAAAGTAAACTGATGAAAAATGTCAGAGAGTTATTTTATTTTCCTTTTTAGCAAAGCTGGTTAAAAAAACTGAATAAACTCTCATTTTTTAATTTCCAGGTGAGTTACTAACTCTCCATCTCTACACATTTAATCAGGATTCAAGATATTAATGGAAACTCAGAAAGTCACATGAACCTTTTCTCCATGACAACAGCTGGGGTGACTAATCAGGCATTTCCTGCTTTTACAAAGATACAGATATTTACTAAAGTGTAATGCAGTCAGAGGAGCCTAATGGAAACAGGTAAGTTTGCCTAAATCAACAGCAGGACCGAGTTACTGATATAAGGGCACGTGTTTAGGCAGGCCCAAACAGAGCCTTCTGGATTACTGGGTGGGAAGAACCTGAAAGGGAATATACATTTAGTAAGCATCTACTTTGTCCCAGGCACTGTGCTAAGCACTTTACAAATACCCTCTCATGTAATCTATACAACAACCCTGCTGCAGCAGGTGCCACTATTATCCCCATTTTATTTAAGACATTATGATAGGAAGAAAATGCCCCCTTGGTACAGCCCTGTATAAATATGTGGTTATACAAAGCCTAGAAAAGGGAAATGAAGGGGAAAGAGAGAACCAAAGAGGATGTGATGGTTTTTTTTTTAATCAATAAAAGCCAAAGCAAAACCAAGAGGGGTTAAAACATAGTAAGTACCTTCAATGCTCTGTGGACCCACAAGATTCATAGCCTGATGAGCTGGATATTCTACACGGGGTCTAGCAATGCCCAGCTGTTCCATTACCCCATGGAGTAACCTCTGAATATCTGCTTCTGAGACTCGGTCTGGGGTCCGAGGACTATGAGCAGATGACAGAGTCCATCCCAGCGCCAGCCAAAACACCACACTGTATATGACAGTGGACAGCATCATGGAGCCTATTCTCACCTGTAAAAAGAAAAGAGACCAATTATCAAATGACCACAAGGAGAAAGGGGGCTGTGTGTTTTTCAAAAGAGGGGAAAAGTAGGCAGTTGAAACTTTAGGTTACTGAGCTTGACAGCAAATCCTGCTGAAATTCTAGGTTTGTGAGTGTTTAGAAAGGGAAAAGGGAATCACTATGATCCAATGTGGGTGTAAGAAGAACAAGTCAAGTCAAATGAAACATTTTTCTTTTTGTTGTTGAGGATCTGAACATAGTATATCTTGATTAACAAAGTCTTTTATAATACTCTTTTGTGCAAGATGGAGAAATGTGCACTGGATGATAGTATAGTTAGGTAGATTCAGAAACTGGTTAACTAACCAGCTCCTAACTGTGGTGATGAATGGATTGACTGATGTCAGATTGAAGTGAAGAGTGCTATGATGGAAGGAAGCTAGACCCTTTCTTTGTCCCTAACCTAATTCAAAATGTTTTCCAGTGACTTAGTGGAAGACATAGGTGGTATGTGTTTAAAAATATAGATGACATATAGCCAGGAGAAGCAGCTAATATATTAAAAAACAGACCAGTGATCCAAATGGGTATTGATAAACTGAAGCTAACAAGGTGAAATATAATCATAAGAGGGATATGGACCAGATCTGTGATTTCATTGGGATAGGGAACTCCGAGATGAGGATAGTCCCAACAATGCAAGTCAATACTCTGCAATATATACTTTCAAAGTGGCCCAGAACTTTCTAGGGGTTACATACATAGTCAATGTGTGCCAGAGACTGGACTTGAACTCAGGTCCTTCTGGTGTTAAAGCCAGATTTCTATCATGGTGCCTCTCTATAATATAATCATAGATTAATAAAGAAGTACTATAAATGTGGTAAAATATATTAAAGACAAAAGTCCTCCATTTGGGTTTAAAAAAACAACTATTAAGTGCAGGGCAGGAAAGACCTGGCTATATAGCAATTAAAGCGAAAAAGATCTGGTGGATTTGATGGACCAAAAACTCCATACAAGTCAAAAGTATGATGTGGCAATGCAACAAGATCAATACAATTTTGGCCTTTATTAATATTCAAGGCTAAGGAGGTAGTAGGTGGCCCTGTCATACTCTGGCTGGGTCGGACAGCATATCAAGCATTGCATCTAGTTCTAAGAACAGAAGGGCTGACCAAGGAAGTGAGGATACTTTAAACCATGCCATATAAAGATGAAAGGAATTGGGGTGTTAAACCCAGAGAAGATTGAGGAGAAACAGGATGGTTACCTTAAACTTCTGAAAATTTCAAAAGGGCCACAATTTGGAGCTTGAAAGAACCCAAGAAGTCATCCAGTCCAACCCCATCATTTTACAGATGAGGAAACTGAGGTCCAGAGAAGCAAAGTTACTTGCCCCAGAGGAGGTTCATAGCATAGTTAGGAATTTGAACCCAGGTCCTCTCACTCTCAATCCAGTACTCTTTCTACTATACCACACTGAGTTGGTCCTAGACAACAGAACATAGGACCATGAATAGAAATTACGAGGAAACAGATTACACTTTAATATAAGGAAAAACTTCCTAAACAATTAGATTTGTTAAAAAATGGGATAGACTACTTGGGAAAAGAGGTATAGGAAATTCACTACAGGTGAACATAGGTCACTAGGGGTTAAGGATGCCATATCTCTATACATGTTCAGGTACAGGTTGGACTAAATGACCTCTGAGACCCCTTCAAAACCTAAGATTCTGTGATTTTAAGGGATATTTGTGGTGCTACTTCTCTGATTGAACTGGCAGGCTCCAGGACAATTTGAATATGACTGAGGGAGTTGAAAACTTACTAGAGGGTTGGTACTTTGACTCCATCCAGGTAATCACTTTTAGTGGATGTGCAAAGCATGACACAAGATTAGGCACTGCATCTAAATAAATACACACACACACACACATACACACCACATTATGTGAAGTATTTCTATCTAGTACAGTGCTTTGTACCCAGGAGGATCAATACACTAATTATCCAATAAGGCTAGGCTAGGGGAGTATTCCCAAACTTTTTCCCTTTTCACAAAACCTTCTGAAATCACAGAATCACAGAATTTGCGAGTTAGAGGAACCTCAGCAGCCATCTAAGGCCAACCCATACCTGAAAAGAATATGCACTTTAGCATACTCAACAAGTAGGCTCTGCTTGAAGTGATCCAATGAGGGGGAAGCCACCATCTTTTAAAGTTATTTCATTTTTAGACAGCTTTAATTGTTAGGTATGGGGCTGCTAGGTGGCACAATGGATAGAGTGCCAGGCCTGGAGTTGGGAAGACTAATCTTCCTGAGTTCAAATTAGGCCTCAGACACTTGCTAGTTGTGTGACCCTAGCAAGTCACTTAACCCTGTTTGCCTCGGTTTCCTCTTCTGTAAAAAGAATTTGGAGAAGGAAATGGCAAGCCAGTATCTTTACCAAAACAATCCCAAATGGGGTCATGAAGAATTGGACATGACTGAAATGACTGAACCATAACAATAAAAATAGGTAGGTAATTTTTCTTAACATCAAGTCTAAACTGGTCTCTTTGCAACCTCCATCTAACATTCCTGTTTCTGCCCTCTGGGGCCCAAAAGGGAAAGTCTAATCTCTACTCCACATGACTTCCCTTCAAATACTTGAAGACCATCATCATGTAGCTCCTGAATCTTCTCTTCTCCAGGCTGAACATGCCTAGTGTCTTCAATCAATATTCCATGGCTGCACACCACCTCTATTATCACCCTTTCATAACCAATCAAAAGAAAAATGTGGTAGACTTTCTTGCTAATGGGAGAGGTATAGTAGTAATATCATTTCCCTTCTTTTCTTCTTCTACCAACCCTACCCCCTGAATAGCAAAGACTAACAAGGATGAATTTTTGGGGTCCAAATCATAATAGTAAGAGAAAGAAAAGTAGTTGGGGGGAAAAGTGAGATAGAAACTGGGAAGTAGGTTATATTGATGAGTTGTTGCTGATACCATCATTCATTCATTCGCTCAATAAATATTAAATAAGGACTTACAAAGTGCAGTCATTATACTAAGTGCTGGGAGGGAGGTAGCAACACTTTCTATTTGCTTTGAAATAGCTTATAATCTAATAATGCAAGAGTATACAAGTAACTACAGTGCAAAAAATATAAGGGCCATATGAGTAGTATACAATGTCATTCAGAAAAAGGAGAAAGTGAATTCAATTCAAATTTTAGAATGTGTATTGGGTATCTTTTAGGCTAGCTAGGATGATTATAGGGCAGAGAAGTGGTGTCAACCAAAGAACACTGACTTAGGAAAGCTAAAATTCAAATACTGGCACTGCCATTGTGGGACCTTGCACAAGTGAATTAACATCTCTGGGTCTAAGATAACTCACCTATAAAATGAGAGGCTTAGCTCCTCTTAGATGATTTCTAAAGCTCTTTAAACCTTTCAAATTCTGTGAGTCTTCTTCATGATGGAGGATATATACCTAAGTTGGGCCCCAATTGAAAGATGGGACAGTATGATTTTAAATGGGCAAAGATAAGTGGGGATCAGGGTGGTGGTGTTATTACGGGCAGAAAGAACTGCATTTTTTAAAAGTATAATATTTGAAGCGTAATGTTTTAAAGCTTACAAAGCTGGAAGTCCTGAGTTCAGAAACTCAGAAAACTTACTAATGGTGTGACCCTACACAAATCCCTTAATCTTTCTCAGACTCAGTTCCTGAAGAAACTGAGGTTAAATGATGTTAAGTTGGGGCGGGGGGGGGGGGGGTGGCTAGGTGGCACAGCAAATAGAGCACTGGCCCTGAAATCAGGAGGACCTGAGTTCAAATCCGTCCTCAGACACTTAACACAAAACTAGCCATGTGACCTTGGGCGAGTCACTTAACCCCAATTGCCCTACCTTCCCCCTCCAAAAAGAAAAAAAAAAAAAAAAAATGATGTTAAGTGACTAGCAAAAGTCAAACAACTATTAAGTGGCTAAGCAAAGACTCTAGGTCTTCTGTGCCAGGGGGATGCTGGTAAATGTTTAATTTCTTCTGGGAGCTGGATGGAGGAAGGAATGTATACAATAATACATTTAAAATTTAATCCACATTATTAAGATTTTCTCCATCTCTTTCTTAAGTCTTCACAATGAACAAAACAATAAAGGAAGCCCTGATTTGTAATGTTAGCTAATTTCCAAGGTGTAAATGC
The DNA here is from genome assembly GCF_028583685.1 of Petaurus breviceps papuanus. Taxonomy (NCBI): domain Eukaryota; kingdom Metazoa; phylum Chordata; class Mammalia; order Diprotodontia; family Petauridae; genus Petaurus; species Petaurus breviceps. The sequence goes on along the minus strand of NW_027186296.1, from coordinate 3,919,242 downwards.
TCACATTAAAAATTTAATAACTGGCTCTCTCAGATTCTAGCTAGTTCTAGCACATTCCTGTGACTGTTTCCCAATCTAGTAATTCTACCACACTATTGCTTCCTCCCTGTAAGAACAATTAGTCCAGTGTCTTGGACGCTTTTGTCTACATAAACTTCAGAACTTCTACCTTACTGAGACAAAGGGATATGACAGTAAGCAGAAAAAATGATCTCTAGCATCATCTCTTCTCAGGATTTTGAGGAGCTGAGGAAGATCTGAAGTGAACAAATCAAATTGTTTAATTTCCATTTCTCCCATCCTTAACACATAACAAAGAAGCAAACAAAAATTGTTGGTCTCAGCCTATGATTTCATTGTTTAGGTACATAATTATTAGTGAGAAAATTCCTTCTGCCAATTAAACTTCATCCAGGGTGTTACATAGCCAGCATGTGTCCATGGTTAGATTTGGACCAAAATCTTCTTGGCACATATCAGCTTTTTATCTATTACAACATGCTCTCACAAACTACATAGTATTTTTAACCTTTCAAAGCATTTCCACCTATCTCTGATCCTTTAGTGGAGAACAGAGGCAGAGAAAATCACAATAGACTAAGAGCTATAAAGACACTTAGAGGTGATCTAGTCCAATCTCTTCATTTTATGAGAAACCAGAGACCCAGAGAAGCTAAGAGATTTTCCTAAGGTCCCAATGGTAGTGAGTAGCAGAGTCAGGATTTGAACCCAGATTATATTTCTCCCAGTTCAACTGTTTCCACTACACCGTTGTACCACAAGTTTTATACTTTCCAAATTTTTAGGGAATAGGGGATTTGGGATTAGGGTGTTAAAAATTAGGAACACATGACACCGCTGGGGGGGGGGGGGGGGAGAAATGAGCTCCTCCAGGCAGTCTGTACTAAATCTTGGCTTCTCTTTCTACACCAACACTGTATTTCTCTGTCCAAATCATTAACTTTGCTAGAATTATCCTCCACCTCCAACCAGTCAGTATCTCAGCTCCCTCTCAGTTCTCCCTTTCCCCGTTTTTCTCCTTCTACTTACAGAATAGCCTAACTTCTGGACAAAATTAGGGAACAAAGCTAGTTTTTCTTCTTCCTCATTCCCTCCTCCCTCTCCCTCCCACCCCACCCCCGAAATTCTTTCATCTAAAGTGGTTTGGTTTTGTTCATGGAAAAAAAAAATACTACTTCACTCTATTTTAAATCCACCCTAAGAAAGCAGTGAAAGGACAGACAGTTTTGGGCCAAGGAAGAATCTGCAATTCCTACCAAAAAGGCAGGTGGCAGCCAAGTCCCTCTCCAGCTATCTCCATCCTAGGATGGAGAAGGCGGGGTGTGTGTCTATCTCATCACCACACAATGCAATTCTGTACAGATCAGATCTCCGCCCTTCCCTGCCCCTCCCCCCCCCCCCCCCCCCGCTCCGAACCCCTTATCTTTCCTCCACCTCTACCTATTTCCCCAGGCTGATTATCCCCCAATTTTCCTCCCACAAAATTAAACTCTCATTCTCTTCTCCTGCATCGCAAACCAAAGATCCGGGCCTCAGTTCCAGTCCTCCTGCATCCCCATCTCTGAGGGAAGCGCTCGCCTTTGCAAGGGAGTATGCAAGGTAGAACCAAAGGGGGTGAAGGATGAAAGGGGGTGGGGGAACATGCCTTACTTCCTCAGGGCTACTCACCCGTACAGCTAAGAGGGGAACTCCTTCGAGGGTCTGCCAGATCTCTGGGCCTGGCTTAAAGAATCACTGGTGCGTCACCCCCTTTCCTCCGTAGTTTCGGCTCCGCCTTCCGTCCCTCCCCTGGGCAGGTGGCTCCAGCAGCCTCTCCACTCCAAGCCTGGCTCCTAGGCTTCCTACCTCCCACCCCGCGGACCCCGGTCCAAAATGAATCCACGGATGGATACAGCGGGTACCCGCCTCTTCACCTTTCTCCAGCTTCCGGCAAGGTCAAGGGCACTACTTAAAAACTCTGATCCCTTGGTTCTTTGAAATCTTTTAAGGGTGTAAAGGGTGGCTTGTGTTATCTTTTAACCCCAACTAGATTAATAATAATTAGCATTTATATAGCGCTTAAGGGGTGCAAAGCTCGTTACATTTGTCTCATTTTACCCTCATGACAACCTTGTGAGCCTATTTTACAAGCGAGGAAACAGAGGCTAGGAGATATTGACTTGTCTAGGATCACTCCTCAGTCACTAAGTATTTATTAAGAGCCTATCATGTGCCTGGCGCAGAGGATACAAAGGCAAAAAGTCCCTGCTGTCAGGGGCTCACACTCTAATGGGGGAGATAAGAAAACTATGGACATATGTTTATATATACACACAGGATAAATTAGAGATAATAGAGGAATCATTTCTTTTCTAGTTATAATATGAATCTAAGTTATAGAACATACTAAACTGCTATTTTGGGGCACACAGTGCGAGGCAGAATTCAGACTTAGGCCTTCCTGATTTCAAGTCAAACATTCCATCACTGCACCACCTAATTACCCTGCACTGTGTGAGTCTTCTGCAGCAGGGACTGCTACTTTATTAATCTTTTTATCTCCCTCAGGGTCTAGTATGGTGTACTCAACATAGGTTTTTAATAAACATTTGTTGAACCAAAAAATACATATATAATATAAATCTGTTCCATGCTGGAATAAAGGATATCCTACTGCATATCTCTTCCTCAATCAATTTTTTTTTCTAAAAATTGAGGGAGGGTGGCAAGGCAAACAGATATCACTGTGTAGACAGGAGAACAGGTTGAAATAGTGGCAGCAAATTTGAGAAGAACTAAGGAGTCTTTGGTGGTAGGAACAGATAATGAAACAACTTTAGAATAAAGGAATTCAAACCCATTTTTGGTGGTGGTGGGAGTGCAGTGGGTGGAGATGCATTACAAGGAGGGATCCTCTGGGGAAAAAAGGTGGATATACATTTGAAAATCATTATTTCAAAGGACAGAGAGGAAACATGGTGCCTAAGATAAAGAATCAGCTTCAAACCTGGAGGTTTTGACCCTGGGGTTAATTCTCAGTGCTCCAGGCAACTCTAAAACAAATCTAATTGCAGAACATTTGCCAATTTGCATAGATAGGAGTTCCCCTTAGGGATAATAAATAAAAGCTCAAAGGAATGCAAAGAGAACAGAGACAGAAAGAGACAGCAAGGGGCAGTAGACTTGAATTAGTAAACCTGTGTTCAGATCTATAGTCCAACACATAAAAGCTATGTCACGCTATAGCAAAATATAGTGAATTAGAGCTAGCCTTGAAATTCAGAAGATTTGAATTCAAGACTTACCTCTGGCACATACTAGCTGTATGTCCCAGGGCAAGCCACAACCTCTCAGTACTACAGAACTATCTGAAACTACAAATTGTAAAGAAGGTGCTGACTCCATTAATGGAAGAAGCTTCCTCATCTGGAACATGCCAATGTCAAAGAAATTACAGATTCAAGCCTCTATCCCTAAAGCATGTTGAACCATGTTACTCCTCTACTCAAAAAATCTTCAGCAACTTTCTATTACCACTAGGAAAAAAAAAATTTAAACTGTTTAACATTTTAAAATTTCTTTCACAATCTGGTTCTAACCTATCATTCCAGATTTCATTCTCAGCATTTACCCTCGATCACTCTACCAAACTTGCTTTTCCCCCTACAAAACATTTTATATTTGATCTCTAAGACATTTGTTATAGTTTCAGACAAGCAATTTTCCAGGATATTCTTATTTTAATATCTATGCTAAATAAATAACAATTAAACACAATCCATACAAGCCTTCATTTAAAGTTGAATGTACATTGATGCTTTGATTATATAAAAATGCAAATTAATTGCATACAGAAATCACCAAAGATCAAAGTTGCTTCAAGTTTTACTCTTCCTCCTTAAATACTTTTAATTACAAATAGGACAAGACAACAGGTACAGACATGTTTGTGCAAATTAACTTTAAACATACAGTATGGCTTAAAAGTCATCAATTGTTTCTGCATCATAATCATAGTTCATTGATTAGCCTGATTTAGACACCACAATATAACTCAGAAATGATTCAAACACGTCATAAAAGTCCATGCAAATGCACAGCAGAACACACTTGTTCTAAGTATATGTGATGTTGGAACATTTCTTAAAGAACAAAAGGGAAGTTTCAAAAATGTTATAGCAATAGTAAAGGTATCAAATGAAACTTTCCACAAAGATTCTGAACGTTAACAATATAATTAAAGAAATAAGACAAAAATAAAGTTAATTTATTTCCTTAACATATCTAGCCTTTTTCTTTGCTGAAATTTTATCTAACTTAGGAATTCAAAGAGGCAGTAAGTAGCTTAGTCTTCCTTTCATTTTCAAAGCCATTTATGAAAAAAAAAAATGTCATAAAAAAACAAATCCCCAACTTGTAAATCCAGTCAGAAAATTTTTTAAAAAGTTAAATCAGGGCAATGAAATTTGTACAAGCATAAAAACCCAAGACATTTGTCACTGAAATTTTAAAATACCCAAGAAAAACTAGTAAAAACCAGCCTGAGCTACAAACTGGCATGGATATATGCTACAGTTCAAGCACCAGATCCTTAATCCTATATACATTACTAAATCAAGAAAAAAAAGTTCTGTAATTACAGTTCCAGAGGTTTAGTTGTTGGCAATAGCTGAACCTTTGCTATTGGATTCTTTGGAGAACCTTTATACCAAACTCTTTCTCTTCCTGATGGCTTTCTGACAACACTCTTCTCTTGTGTACCAACAGAAAAAGCTGGACTTGTATTTACAACAGATTTTAATGATTCATGATTAGTTAGGTCATCCAAAACTGACTTGATGTGGCTACCAAGTACCACCTTCTGTTTGCAAACTCTTGTAGGTCTCAGAGAAGTACTCCATGAATCTGGATGTCTCTTCACCTTTGAGCAAGGTTTAGAAGACAAATCTATGCTGGATTTGGCAGTTATCTCTGTGCTTGACTGGGCAAATGGCATAGACTTTTGTTCTTGCTTAAGCTCTGAATAAAGAAGAGCAGCAGAGGAATTATTTGACGTGCTTTCTACATGAGAAAAAAGATCACTATCACAGCTTATGGATTTAACCAATGGGGAAGGCACCTCTCTCAAATTGGTCAACCTCCGCGATTGTCTATTCATTTCTATTAAGGAATTTATCCTTCTGACAGACTGACGAACAGGAGTACGCTGAAATTTCAGAGGTGACTTAACTTTGCTTTCAGTTTTTGAATCATTTAATGAAAGTTTATTAAACCAATGTATGTGGTCTAAAACCTTTCCATGATCTGTCATTTGAAAATTCCCTGCAAGAGTTTTATCACAAGTTTGTATCAATGACTGTTGCTCAACAGTTCTTATGTTCCTACGTAATTTTGATACATGACATGTAATCTTCCCTGAAAATTTAGTGACAACTTCCTCAGAATTAGAGCAACTCGTTTCATTTTCTTTAGTACTAATTTTAGTCTCTTCCATTGTAATGATTTCTTTGTCTCTAGGGAGTTCTTGTTTATTTGTTTGGTCATTCCTGGGAAATTCTTGCGTATTTAAATAGTCCTTGGGCATATTTAAATGAAGATTCTCATCTGACTTAGTTCTTTTCTGAATTGTATGAGATTCTATAGTGGTGTCTTTTACCGAATTTTGAAGTTGATTTACTAAGAAGTTTTGCTCTAAAACAATGAAATCCTCTTTATTGGTATGATTTTCATCATGCTTTTCCATAGATAACATTGTCATTTCATGACACTCTTTAGTCTCAGATAGATTCTTCTCTGGACTAAATTCTACATTAGGTATTTCACTTAATTTTTCTTTCCTTGAATCAGAGTCTGATGGAGGATTGTCACTTATCAAAGCATTAAGATTACTTCCAGATTCAGAAAATGCTTTCTGAATTTTCACTAAAGTTTCCGTGGTTAAATTATTTTCATCTCCACTAAGAGAACTCCCAGTTAGGCTGTTTTCATGCTTATCATTTGCATGAATATCTGTGAGTTCACAAGGAAATTCAGGTGGTATTTCAACCGTAAGGACAGGTTCAGAAAGATTACTTTCCTTGACAAAAGTTCCCACAAGTGATGTCACATTTGTACTAAATTCTTGAAAATGAGTATTATTAGGTCCAGTCCAAGACATTCGATAATTCATATCATCTGTGTGTTCTGGAGTTAGCAAATTTTCCTCAGATTTGCTGATATGCTTTGACCCTGAAAATGAAATGGTGCAGAAATTAAATACGTTTAACTTAATCAATTTGTGAGACACCAATGTGTTAGCTTATTTTATTTCCAAAGCTCCTACATTAAAATAAATTGAATTTGATAACAGAAACATTTTTAAAATGAGAAAGTTGATTGCTATTTTAACAGACAACTTCTCAGCTATTCATAAAAAGTAATCACCAGGACAAATACTTTGCACCAGTATTAGAATTTAACCCAAGATTAAGTACAGATTATCTTTTCCTTTGTTAATCCTTAACATTTTTCTAAGTCTTTTTTAGTAAATTATAAAGATATTATACATACCTTTCTTTGTTAATCTTTCATCAACATCTGGGCTGAAAAGCAGTCCAGTTTTTACAGATTCAATCCTATTTTTAAAATCTTGTTGACTTGCAAGTCTCCGTCCAACATGTTCATATCTATTCAAACCAGAACATCTGTTCTTTTGAGAAAAACAAATTTTTAAAGCTTGGGTTATGAAATTAATTACTCAATTACAAATTATAAGAGAAAGTGCAATAATGATTTCAGAAAAATAACAACATTGATGTAAACAATAATTAACATTCTAGGGGAATTCTTATCCAAAATAACTACAAAATACAAAAAGTACATAGGAGTCAATCTACCAAAACACACTCAAGCTCTAGGTAAATATAATTATAATATGCTCTTTATAGCAATAAAAAAAACCCGACTTAAATAAAGGAAAGAATATTTTGTGCTGATATCAAGGACACACCAATGTAATACAAATGATGATACAACCAAAAATAATATAAAGATTTAGTCCTATTCTAATGAAATAACTGAGTGTTTTATACAATACAAAATAAGGGGGGAGGGAGAATCCATTTAGAGGAACAAAAGATCTAGAATCTCAAGGGATATCTTGAGAAAAAGAAGGAATGAAAAGAAAATACTATTTCTAGACTATAAATTATTATGCTATAAGGCAATAATTACTAAATTTATTTGATATTGGTTAATTAGAAAACTTGGGGCAGCTAGGTGGCTCAGTGAATAGAACACTGGCCCTGGAGTCAGGAGGACCTGAGTTCAAATCTGGCCTCGGACACTTAACACGAGCTGTGTGACCTTGGACAAGTCACTTAACCCCAATTGCCCTGCCTTCCCCCCTTCAGGAAGGAAGGAAGAAAGGAAGGAAGGAAGGAAGGAAGGAAAGAAAGATCAATGAAAACACTCGATTAGCAGCCATCAAAGTATGGTCTACAGACTTCTGGTAGGAATCCCTGGGATACTTTCAGGGGGGGTCCAAGAGGTCAAAACTATTTTCATAACAAATATTAAGGTACCATTTGCCTACTAAAATACTCCACCCTTTTCAAACTGCCTGTCTGTGAGGCAGTATTAACTTCATCAAAAACAATGTATCAAACAGATTCTGTATATAGATATAATAAATAATAATAATAAAGTTTTAACAAATAATAAAAATATAATAAAGTGTTTGTCTTCTATTAAGTCAGAAATTAAAGAGATTTGCAAAAATATGTAAAACAATGTCATTCTCCTAAAATGTTTTTGCCTTTAGAAAATAGTTATTTTTCATAAAACAAACTAAATAATCTAGAAATCAATAAACCCAAGGACATAATTTTGGAAGAAATCCCTACATATCAATTCCATCAGTAAGTACTTGTTAAGGTGCTTTACACTATGTGACAGTAACTATGGTAGAAGCTGGGGATGCAAATAAAATAAATTTTGACAAGAACTGGGAAAACAGGAAATAAGTCTGAGAAAAATTATGTACAAACATTTTATACTATATATTATAAGCTCCAAATGGATGTATGATCTGAAGATTTAAAGTCATAGATATTTTTTTTTTTAAGCAATTGGGGTTAAGTAACTTGCTCAAGGTTACACGGCCAGTAATTTCTGGATGTGGTGCTAAGTATCTCAGCCCGGATTTGATCCCAGGTCTCCCAACTCTGGGGCCAGTGCTCTTACTCCGCCACCTGGCCACCCCTAAGCAATTGGAGTTAAGTGACTTGCTCAAGGTTACCCGGCCAGGTGTTTCTGGGTGGGTGTTAAGTATCTGACCCTGGATTTGATCCCAGGTCTCCCGACTCTGGGGCCAGTGCTCTTACTCACTGTACCACCTGGCCTCCCCTAAAGTCATACCTTAAAAAAAAGATTAGAAGAAAACCAGATGAGGTACCTTTAAAAGCTATAGCTAAGGGCAGAATTCTTACCAAACAAGGTTAGAGGATAAAACTGATAATTTTGCTTACATGAAATTGAAGAACTTTAGTACAAATGTAATGGAACTAGAATAAGGGGAGTCGCTGACAAGGGGAAAAAAATCTATCACATAACTGATAAATGCCTGATTTCCTAGATTTAGAGGTAACTGGTATGGACATATAAGACTAAAATTCATTCCTCAGTGGTTAAAAAGTAAAAAAAGATATGGATAAATAGCTCTTAAAAGAATATGACTTGGGGCGGCCAGGTAGCACAGCGAGTAAGAGCACTGGCCCCAAAGTCGGGATGACCTGGAGATCGAATCCGGGCTCTTGATACTTAGCACCACATCCAGAAATAACTGTCCGTGTAACCTTGAGCAAGTTACTTAACCCCAATTGCTTTAAAAAAAAAAAAGAATATGACTATGAGTAATTATATGAAGGATTGTTTCAACTTACTAATGATAAGAGAAAATTCAAAACAACTCTGAAGTTTCCTTTCATGCCTAAAAAATTGGCAGATAACAAAAGATGGGAAGTCAAATTTGGATAAGTTGTGGAAAGACAAGTAGATCAAAGATAGCAGGAAAGGGCACAAACAAAATATTTCTAACCACATTTTTTTTTCTGGTAGCAAATAAGTAGAAACAAGGAATGGCTAAAAAAAATTATGGTTTATGAATGGCAGAGAAGTGCATCAGGCACATATTTTCACACATGGCCAACGTGTTGATTCTTTTTGTTTGATTATGCAAGGCAGGGCCAGGGCTTCTATTTTAGAAAGAAAGATTTGTGGAGAGGGATGGGGATTGTGGGTAATGATAGTGATACATCGCCCCCACCCCAAATACACACAACACACATGCACATACACATTTGTATATGCACACATGTATTGTGTGTATATACAAATATCAAAAAGAAAGGGTTGACAAAACATTTAAAAATAAAGAAATCAAAAGCAGAAGTAGTTCAGAAGGGAACAAAGAGTGGTTCTGTTACTATCATGTTAAATTTAACATTTACTTAAAGAAAACCCTCAAACTACTTGCAAGAGAAGTTTTGTTCTCTGTATATTGAAATGTTCATGTTTAAGTTCATAATAAAAAAAGAACAGACACACTACTACACTATAACAGAAGCTAAGTTAATCCAACCATTTTGGAAAAAAGCAATCTGGAAATAGTTTAAGGAAGTGACTAAAATGTCTATATCCTCTATCCTAGAGGTACTACTGCCAGACACATACACCAAGTAGGTCAAAGACAAAAAAAAAGGCCCATTTATACGAATATATTGATAGCAGCACTTTTTGTAACAGCAAATAACTGGAAGCAAAGTCTAAAGATACCCCATCAACTGGTAAGTAGATAAGAAAATAGTGATACATGAATATAATGGAATATTGTTATACCGTAAGAAATTACTACTATGAAGGATACAGAAATATGTAGTCTAATATGAAATAATGCAAAGTGAAATAGTCAGAACAAAGAATAAAGTGTACATAATGACAACTATGTAAATGTAAAAAACAACAAAACAAGGCAAGGAAAACTGAATACAGTGAAATCATAATGACCAAGGAAGAGATATGAGAATGTACTTCTCTCCCTCTTTTTTAGATATTGGGGACTATGTACATGGGATACTGTATACAACATCAGACTTGACTGATGCGTTGGTTTGTTTTTCTGAACTATTTTCTTTCTTTTCTATTATTCAGGACAGCTACCAAGAAAGAAGGTAGAGGTATATTGGAAAATGAAAAACAAAAAATACAAATGAAAGTGTAATTCTTTGTGGTCCAATACATATAAAACATGAGATTTAGAAACAAACTACTCATGGTGCAAATTTTACTTGTGGATTACTAAAAATATGGGCATTTTTAGCAGTACTTAGTAGAACTTGTGGCTGCTTTGGTATCTGACAAATTAGTTCACTAAAATTACAAGTTTGAAATAATGAGTGAAAAAACAATGAAGGAATGAAAAATACTTACTACATCTCTGCTACTTTTCTTCAGACTAAACTTGAGACGAAGAGATCTTCGGACCTTTTCTTTACGACTTATCTTGGGGGAGAAGCAACCTGCCTTCCCTGACTCCACCCTAAAATTTTTTTTTTTTGCACAAGAGGGAAGAAAAAATACAATTTTTGAAAACAAGATAATCTTAAGTTGTATATGCTGCCAACAATATTATGTCTGTGGGGCAAAACTTAAAATAAAAATCCATAATAAGTTTTAGTGCTCGTCTCCTGAAAGAATAAAAATAACAGATATTCTTTATGGAGGAGTCCTTACTATCTATGTGGGACCTTTGGCAAATCACAACTTGATGACAGTTTCCTCATCATTTATAACATGAGGGTTTAGAGCAGATGATTTCTAAGTCTATTCTAGAACTAAAATATTGTAAGTAGTGGGAATATGAGAGAAAACTTTATTTGTGTGACAAATTATTGTGCTTCGGATAAGAACTCTTCATAGTCCTTTGGACTTAGACTCTAATAGATTTCTAAATCACAAGTAAAACATTAAGATTGTATACTGACAGGGCGGCTAGGTGGCGCAGTGAATGGAGCACCAGCCCATTGGAATCAGGAGGACCTGAGTTCAGACCCAGCCTCAGACACTTAACACAAAAACTAGCCGTTTTTTGACTAGCCTTGGGCAAGTCACTTAACCCCAATTGCCCTCCAAAAAGCAAAAAAAAAAAAGATTATGTACTGTAGGACAAGAGATAAGGTTTTAATCGAGCAGAAGTGGTTTTCATAGTGAGAATATTTGATAGAGAAAAAAAGGAATGTTCTTGACTAATATATATTAGTATAATGACAGGGAAATTTTAAAAAATGTTTCATTATTAAAGTGATATTAGTTTGCAGAAACAATAAATAATTGAAAGCAAACTATCAAAATAATTTAAACCAAGTTTCATTGGTTAAATTAATTACTGAAGCAACTTACCTGCATACTTTTTTGTTTGCAATCCTTTTACTTCGCCTCTGAGCACCTGTATTCAACAGATGATTTCCATTGATGGCTATGGGGGAGACTGAACTCTGGGAAGATGCACCAGGACTTTCTTCAAATTGAACTATAAAAGTACCACATCGTACAATAACTGTGATTTTTTTTAAAGCACAAAACATATCAATTTTTAAGGGACTTTCAATTCCAAAAAGTTTTTTTTTTTAAACTAGGGCTCAATAACCTTCCTTCATTTTCCTTTTACATGAAAAAACTAGTTTAATTTATTAAGTTTATACTTTAGGAGGATCAACAAAATGTTTAATTTGGTTTTAAATTCTGCTAATAACATACAAAATATTTCCTATATAGAAACTCTGACTTAATATCCCCAGGGGAGAATATCACATTCCCTCTTTGTTTCCCCAATTCATAATTGATAATTATGATATATAATAATAATTCATAATTCATAGCTCAGCTAGTTAGAACATTATGTTAATAACCACTTGGATCTTCCAGTATTTTTTCTCTTCCTTTGGTTTCAATTTACTCGCCAGTTTCTATTCTGACCTGTCTGAGTGCCATTTTCAGTTTCTTTTACTGAATCATCACCCATGTCCCATTCCTAACCATGTATATTCTCCAAGTCTGTGCCCTGGACCCTTCTCCTCTTGCCTCCCTCCAGTTTCTCTCTACTCACACAGCTACCACCCTATTTCAGACCTTCCTCACTCTTGCTTGAACTATAATAGCCTAATTAAACTCCTAGCTTAACTCTTCCCCCTCCGATGCATCCTCCACACAGCTTCCAAAATATCTTCCTATAACACAGAATTGACCATATTGCTTCCTTAAGAAGCCTTGGTGCCTTTAGGAAAAAAAATACAAAATTCTCAGTTTTGTAGTCAAAGCTTTTCACAATCTAGATACAGACTAGTTTTATAGATATTTCCTAATACTGTCTTTTATGTAGTCACTGTTTCACCTGTTGTCCTCTAAATATAGTAACCCATTTCCTGCTTCCGTGCCTTTGACTGAAATGCATTTCCTCTTTATCTCTGCTCTACTCCTCCTTGCCATTAATGTTTTCTCTCCCCCATCAAGTTATCTGATATTTATTTGTTTACTTGCTTATCTTCCTGGGTAAATTTTAAGTTCCCTAAAGATAGAGACTTTTAAATTTCAGTCTTTGGGAAGACAATATCATTAAACTGAAAAATACATAGTGAGATGTAAGGTGTAAGAAGACTGGAAAGAGGCAAGAAATTGGTAAGGGGGACTGACAACTGGTCAGAAGGAGATTACAGAGGTCCCTTTGCTGGCACTGTTGTATTTCCCATACACAGATCTGGGTTGCAGTCCTAGGGGGAGAAGGAGCCCTAGCACAGAAGAACTTGTGGCTGAAGAAGAGTGGGAATCCTGGTGAGAGTTCCAGGGTGGAAGAGTATTTGTGGTCATTCACAGACCAGAGCACAGGACAGGAGAGAATAAACATACCTCTCTTTAAATCATACCACCTTGGAAGAACTGAAAACTTACTACCTCACTCAGAAAACTAACTCAGAAAACAGTTGTAAAAAAAAAAAAAACTTGGAAGCTTGGGACAGAGCCCCTTCCACCCCGGGAGCGAAGACCAACTTTAACATAAAATTGAAAATTGAGTGGAAAAATGAACACACAACAACAAAAAGAGCCCTATCATAGAAAGTTATTATGGTGACTAGGAAGATCAAAATACAAACTCAGAAGACAACCAAGTCAAAATAACTACATCCGAAGCCTCCAAGAAAAATGTGAAATGGTCTCAGGCCCAGGAAGAATTCCCGGAAGAGCTCAAAAAGGATTTTAAAAATAAAATGAGTAGAGGAAAAATTGGGGAAAGAAACAAGAGTGATGCAAAACAGGGGCAACCAGGTGGCACAGTGAGTAAGAGTGCTGGCCCTGGCATTGAGAGACCCGGGATCGGTTCTGGCCTCAGATACTTGGCACCCACACAAAATAACTGGCTGTGTAACCTTGAGCAAGTTAACCCCAATTGCTTAAAAAAAAAAAAGAGTGATACAAAAAAAGCATGAAAAAAGATCAACAGCTTGGTAAAAGAGGCACACAAAAAATACTGAAGAAAATAACATCTTAAGAAAATAAACCAAATGGTAAAACAGGTACAACAATCCACTGAAGAGAAGAACTCCTTAAAAAGCAGAATTGGTCAAATGGAAAAGGAGGTACAAAAACTCACTGAAGAAAATAATTCCTTAAAAATTAGAAATGGGTAAGTGGAAGCTAATGACGCCAATGAGACAGCAAGAAACAATAAAACAAAATCAAAAGAATGAAAAAATATATCTCTTTGGAAAAACAACTGACCTCAGAAATAGATCTAGGAGAGATAATTTAAGAATTATTGGATTGCCTGAAAGTCATGCTTGAAAAAGAGCCTGGACATCACATTTCAAGAAATATCAAGGAATACTGCCCTGATATTCTAGAACCAGAGAGTAAAATAGATATTCAAAGAATCCACCACTCACCTCCTAAAAGAGATCCACAAAGGAAAACTCCCAGGAATATTAAAGACAGATTCTAGAGCTCTCAGGTCAAGAATAAAATACTGCAAGCAGCTAGAAAGAAACAATTCAAGTACTGTGGAACCACAAGGATCATACAAGATTTAGCAGCTTCTACATTAAAGGATCAGAAGTCTTAGAATATGATTTTCCAGAGGGCAAAGGAACTAGGATTATAACCAAAAATAACCAAAAATTATTTGCTACCTAGCAAAACTGAGTATAATCCTTTAGAGAAAAAAAGTAGACATTTAATGAAATATAGGACTTTCAAGCATTCCTGATGCAATGACCAGAGCTGAATAGAAATTTTGACTTCCAAATACAAGTCTCAAGAGAAACATAAAAAAGTAAAGAGGAAAAGAAGAATCATGAGGCATTAAATTAAGTTAAATTGTTTACATTCCTACATGGGAAGATGATACTTGTAACTCCTAAGAGTTTTATTATTATTAGGGCAGTTGGGGTATAGAGAGAGGACATAGGTGTGAGCTGAATATGACAGGATAATATCTACAAAAATAAAATTATGAGGTGAGAAAGAAGAATACACTGGAGAAGGGGTAAAGAAGAGTAGGTAGAATGAGATAAATTATCTCCCGTAAAAGAGGCACAAAAAGAGCTTTTAGAGAAGGGAAGACTGGAAATGCGGTTGGGGTGAGGGAGGGAGGAGCGCTTGAACCATACTCTCACCAGAATTGGCTGAAAGAGGGAATAACATATACTCTCAGTTGGGTATAGAAATCTATCTTACCTACAGGAAAGTAGGAGTGGAACAGGATGGGCAATGATCAAAAGGAGGGAAGATTGGGGAAAGGCAGAAGCAAAATTTTTTTGAGGATGAACAGAATAAAAGGAGAAGGATGAACAAGGTAGAATAAAATGGCAGATATTTACATCAAGTTTTTCTGATAAAGGTCTCATTTCTCAAATATAGAGAACTGAGCCAAATTTATAAGAATACAAGTCATTCCCCAACTGATAAATGGTCAAAAGATGAACAGGCGATTTCAAGTGAAGTAATCAGAGTTATCTATAGTCATATAAAAAAATGCTCTGAATCACTATTAGAGAAATGCAAATTAAACCAACTCTGAGGTACCTCCCCACTCCACACCCCTTCTACCCCCATCAGATAATTGAGACAGTATTGCAGTTGATGGAGTTCTGAACTGATTCAACCATTCTGGAGAACAATTTGGAACTATGCCCAAAGGGCTATAAAACTGTGCATACTCTGAAACAACAATACTAAGTCTGTATCCCAAAGAGATTAAAAAAAAGAAGACCTATGTGTACAGAAATATTTTTTGGAAATTAAAGAGATGCTCACTAAGTATTGGGAAATGGATGAACAAGTTGTAATATGTGATTGTGATGGAATACTAAACAAGAAATGACAATTAAGATGCTCTCAGAAAAAATCTTGGAAATAAGTAGATCTAAGAGAACACTGGACATAGCAACAGCAATTTTGTATCATGATCAACTATAAATGACTCAGCCATTCTCAGCAATACAATGATACAAGACAATTTCGAAGGACTTATAATGAAAAGTGCTATCCACATCCAAAGAATTGATGAAGTCTGAATACAGATTGAAGCATACTTTTTAAAACTTCCTATTTCTTGTTTGTTTTTGGTCTGTTTCTTTTTCCCACAGCATGACTCATATGGAAATGTGTTTTGTATGACCTTTATCAAATTGCTTACTTCTAAAGGAGAGGGAAAAGAGAGAAGGGAATTAGCTTGTTAAAACTGCTAAAGACAATTAGTGCTTTAAAATTTATGATTGGAATAAGACTAAGGAAGAAGTAGCCATTCGCTTAGAGAAGATAGTATAATATCAATAGATGACTAAAAGAAAGCAGAACTATTCAAATCTTCATCTATTCCAAACTTCTCCACTAAGAAGAATGATCTTCAAAGTAGAAATAAAGGGAGAATTACCACCAAGATTCATGAGGGGAATAATAAAGGTATAGCACCTTGACACTTTAAATCATACCAAACATTTAATTTCCATGTAAATTAAAAATTACTACATTAATAATTAGGCAGCTAGGTGGCAGAGTGAATATAATGCTGGACCTAGAGTAAGGAAGACCAGAGGTTAAATTCAGCCTCAGATATATACTAGCTGTATGATTCTGAGAAAATCACTTAATCTGTTTGCCTCAGTTTCCTCAATTATATAATGGGGGAAATAACAGTATCTACCTATCAGAGTTGTTATGAGACTCAAACAATATTTGTAGCACAGTACCTGGTACCTAGTAAGTACTATATAAAAGCTTATTCCCTTCCCTAATTGATGAAGGAAGTGTCATAAATTGTAACTTTATCTCAGCATTTGCATTTTGATTAAAGCATTTGACTCAAAATTCCCTAGTGATATTTCTTGTGAATTAGATAGTAAAATACAGGCTTGGCTAAAACTATAAGTGGGTAGAATAGTAGATAAAAACAGTTGTATCTAGACTACAAATTAGTAATCTGTTGTTAACAAGGAGGGGTTTCTAGAGGAGTGTCACAAATCCATGTGATAGTCAATGCCTTAATTAAAAAAAAAACTTAGAAAAAGAAACAGAAGGGAAGCTTATCAAATCTGCAAAAGATACAATGTGGATAGGAATAGCTCATATTTCAATTCAAATCAAAATTTAAAATGACACTGACAGAAAAGCCTAAACTGAAACCAAAAAGATGAAACTTTTTTTAAATAGAAATAAAGGCAGAGTCTCACATTAAGTTTTTTTTTTTAATCAACTGCTCAAGCACATGATGGGGAAGATTTGGCTTGCTAACAGTTCATATAACAAAGACTTGGGCCTTTTGGTTGACAGAAAGGCAACATGATTTCAGGCTGTATTAATATGGTAGGACATAGCAAAGAAAAACTCCTTATCAATAATGACCTGCAAGTTTGTTTAAATTCCCTGATAATTATAGAAAGAAAGTATAACAACTCTAAAATACTCCCTTATATTCATTAAATTGGGGCAGGGATAATTAGAAATAATAAAATTCTAAGCCGGTGGGAATATGGAGAAATAAACAAAATAACACACCATAGATTTTAGAAAGCAATATAGTATAAAAAATAAAAGCTACAAAATTGCATGCTCTATGACTCCCTACACCAACTATTTCTTATTTACAACATGTAAGGAACTGCTCAAGGCACTGGAGAAACAATATAAAACTTAAGTAGTAGCCACTCTACCCCAGATATCCACTACTAAGACAATATCCAAGAATGTACTAATAGTAAAAGAGACCTGTATTTTCCAAAAACATCACAGCAGTTTCACTCATGATAGCAAAAAACTGAAAACAACCCATGGGTTCAGCAACTAAGGAATGATTTTTAAAATGGGTTATATGAATGTGATGAAAAATTACTGCACCCTAACATCAACTATGAAGAATAGGGATATACAAGACATGTGAAATGAAGCAAAGTAAAGAAAGGATAATCAGAACAATAGAGACTATTGCTATATAAATAAGCAAAACACTGGCAACAATATATATATATGCAAGGAGTTAGAAAGGAATTAAGAAAAGAGGCTATTATTTAACTTGATAAAAACTGTTAATAATGACAAAATTTATTAAAAATATATCAAAATAAAGATCACAGAAAGTAAGCTTGTTCTCTGTGCAGGTCAGCTACCAGGAGTATTGTGTCTAGCTTTAGGCAACGCATTTTAAGGGGGATATTGAAATGGTAGACTATCTAAAAAGAGTTCATAACACCATGCCATTAGGAGAATAGTTGTAAACACTAGAGATGTTTTTCCTGGAGAAGAAATGATTAAGGGAGTTAGGACTGCCCTCCAAATTGCTGCTTTCAAATATGCAAAGGGCTATTATGAAGATGTTGTTTTGATTTTGATTTTGATGTTGTTACTGAAGGCAGAACTAGTACTAACGGATAAATAACCATGAAGAGGGAGATTTTTTTGGTTCAGGTACCATGCTCAGCATCAAAAAGGATCAGAATCTTAAAAACCAGGCCCTAGTTTAACTAAGCACCTTCTCCATGTGCAGGAGTTTGAGGTCTCCAGACATCTGGGTTGGAAACTACAGAGCTTGAGAAAAGTGTAAAGTTGAATACAGCACTAGGGACCCAATAACCAGGTATTTATTGACCCAGACAACAGGTTCAAACTCCCGATGCCTTCAACTTCACTACTAGCCCTCAGTATTCAGAAAAAGAAAATGTAAAAGCATAATCATAGGATCCTAAAGAGTGAGAGCTCCAATAAAATTTTACTTTTTCCTAAAGTCTCAGTTGGAATAGACCTCAGTAGCCATCTAATGTAATCTGTATCTTAACAAAAATTCTCCTCTATAACATTCCTAAAAGGTGGTAACCCAGACATTAAAGGTCTCTAGTTGAGGGGGGAAAGGGGAAAGGGGAGCCAGTGTGATTGGAACAGAGAAAATATGAAGGGAAATAATAGGAAATAAAACTGGAAAGGTAGGTTCTTGCCAGATTGAGAAAGGATTCAAATGCCAGGCTAAGAATTATGACAAGAGTGTGCCTCCCCCTCCTCTTGGCTAAGGACACTCCAGAGAACATGAGAAAAGAAGCTATAAGCACTGGAGATGGTGGCAAGAAAGTTCCTATCTTCTGAGGAGAATCAGGTTTCTGTTATTGTAAGATTAAAAAAAAAAGTTAAGAGATACAGGAATTTTAAAAAATAATTCGGGGTCTTTAGAAGATACAAAGGAACACCTGAGCAAAGGAAGACTATGGGAGCATAAAGCTGAGAGTATGGGAAAAGAGGAAAAGATTTTTTGCCCCTTTTTGACTGAATCACAGGAAAGATGGGGGTAGCAGCTGAGAATTACCCACAACAGAAAAAAAATATGACTATTTCATAAATACTCCTACCTTCTAGTGTCCTTCAGTGATTGAGCACAAAGTCAGTGCAGGTCCTCACTGCTCCTACCTCTCAGAGAGGCACAGAATCTCATAGTTCTGAGATACTGGCAACAGAGAAATAATAATCTGGCTGCTAGGTTGAATTCATGCTTCAAACTCATACCAAATTCTCAACCCAAAATCCCCACTGTCATCCAATGTGTTAGCTATTCCTCCCAGCTTTCTGCCATCTGTGCTCTGCATAAGTAGATTTGCATTCATTTAGCCAACAAACATTATTATGACCTACTATGTTTCAGGCATAGTCACAGATTCAAGACAGGGATTTAAAATAAATACCATAGTTCTTGTGCTCAAGGTTTACAACTTTATACAGAATAAACATTCAATTATTTGTTGAATGAAATGAAACACAATTCACTGCTAGATAAATGAGACATCACTGTACACATGTCTAATCTCAATAGCGCAAATTCTATTTCCTACCTGATGCAGGTGTTGAAACACTACTGAAGAAACTACTTGGTAACAACTCAAAATTTAAACTGGCCTTGATGGACTTCCTTTTTTTGCTTGAAAAGCCATGTGAAGAATCCATTGGTAGTTTCCGCTTCGTCTTAGGTGTTAGAATCACTGGAGTCACTGATGACAGAGCTGTAATTTTAGAAGTTATGTCTTTTTTTTCAACAAAGTTGCATTTTAACAAAAACATTATACTTTAA
>NW_027186296.1:3846908-3899512 GCF_028583685.1 Petaurus breviceps papuanus | reverse complement strand
AAAAAAAAAAAAAAAGAAAAAAAAAAAAGACTAAGGGTCAAATAAACAGTACAAAGTAAATTAAGGCTAAGCAATAGTTCAGATGAAAATAAGAAAAGTTACAAATAACTTGGAAGAATCTTAGTGCTAGCAAACAGTAACTTAAAAGTCTACCAAGTAGTGGCGTAAGGCATCATATAAGAAAGCAGCATTCAGAGTTGAATCAAAAATTCATTGAAAAATTATTTTGAACAAAATATGAACAACTCTTCTAGCGCTATATATACATACCCTGTTGTATTTTCCAAACCATTATAGTGAACAACTTCACACACAATTACAAAAGAATTGAAATATAAACTGGTTCAACTCCCTGGTATAGAATAACTTATTAATTAAAAAAAAAAAGAGTACATACATTTTATTTGCAAGAATGTGAGATCCCAAATTTAATAAGTAACCCACATGAATTATGTTACATGCTTAGCAGTACTCAGTTATAAAGAGACAGAAAACTGTTTCAGCAGATTAAACTATGGATAAGATGCTTAATTTTCTAACCTCAGAACTTCTGAGATTAGCAATTACCAATATCACTAACAGTTCTGAGATTCAGACATCTGTGTCTCTATGTGAGGGAATCTCCTCTTAATCTGGAATCCATGGCCTCACAAGAAATTCTTGGATTTCAGGGATTCATGAACTTGAATGGGAAAAAAAAAATTATGTCTTTATTTCAATGTTATTGGTTTTCTTTGTAATCCCATTTATTTCATTTTATATATTTGAAAATATTTCAAGGAGTATAATATATCTATATATAGAAATAGAGTTCACCAGATTGCCAACAGGGTCCATGAACCAAAAAAGATTAAAAACTTCTCTACTATGTAGTAAACCCACTGAAAATTCTACTTTATTTGGCATTATGTTGACAATTTTTCCTTATTGTTAAAAAGTCAAATTTTGACTACTCCCAAATAAATTCTGTCAAAGAATAAAGTTTAGACATACTGCAAAAGCTTCCATCTAATATGTATTATACCTACCAATTTTCTCTTGCTGAGGTGTAGTAGAGGGTGTTCTGTTAGATTTAAGCTTATTCAGTGCTCCACTAACAAAATCTGAAATGCAAGACACATGGAAGCAATCATGTCTTGTTCTAATACATACTTAATATTTATTATGTCTTAATAAAAAAATTGCACCAGCATATACATTTTAATTAGGTCATCATAAGAAAAATAGTCACATGTGGGATTGATGCCCAGTAATAATGAAATACAAAGAAATTTTGTACCTTTCAAAGAATAATCTTTTAATTAAGCAGTTAGTATCTCTCAAGAGGGGATACTTCCAATTCAAACACAGTCAATGCTATACTTCTGAGAGTTTCTCAGTAGAAAAAAAATGAGAAGATAACTCTTCTTACCTCTGGGAAAATGCTAATTGAAAAACAAAAGGTTTTAATGAGTAAATGAAATTGGTGACTAAGTTGTGAGTTTTCTGAAACACAGTTTTGGAGTTTAAAAATGAAGCAATGTATTATAAGGCCAGATGTCAAATATTACTAATTCACATTTATGTAGCATTTTGAAGTTTTCAAATGTTTTCCTCACAACCCAGTTTTTAAGTAAAATATTTTAAAATTTGTGTTTAAAATGATCAGTAAATATTAATACTGAAAAATAATTGTAAATTTTTAATTTCAAAATAATTCATCCTTTCAACAGCTGTTCAATGCTGAAGAAACCAGACCATTCTGGTGATGCAGGACAAATTCCACCTTAACAAGAACAAGTAAAAAGAATCCCCATTCTGTTTAACTAGGGAGTAGAGACAAGTTGATGTGACAGGCATCAATAAAACCTTTATGACTAGAAAATGCAATTGTTCTAGAATATTAAAACATTTCTTACCTATAAACTAACCTAAGGATATTACATTTTACTGCTAAACAATTGTAGAGCATGGTAAAAAAAAAAAAACTAAAGTCAACTGCAAAGAAGATGTGGAACAATATTTTTACCAGATACACTTATTTAAAATGAAACAGACAAGACTATGGCCCCCAAACAGAAGGCTCTGACCCATTCATTTCTACCACTAACTTTCTGCTACTATCATCCAAGAATATGAGGTAGAGGGTGTTTGTTATTTATAACTCCCATTTGAGTTCAGTCTTTTTTCTTTTTTTGGAGGGGAGAAGGTAGGGCAGTTGGGATTAAGTGACTTGCCCAAGGTCACACAGCTAGTAGATGTTAATTGTCTGAGGCCAGATTTGAACTCAGATCCTCCTGACTCCAGAGCCAGTGCTCTATTCACTGTGCCACCTAGCAGCCCCTGAGTTCAGTCTTAATACTTTACTTCTGTGGCTCTAAAGAGCATAGCTTCAATTTAGGCTTAAGGTGTATACCTGGTGGCCAGCAAGAAACTATTGAGTATAATATCTTCCCCTTCAATATACCCATATATACAATTGATGTTTTAAAGTACAAAAATTATTTTAATTGTGTATAGAGAGTTCATATATAAATTGTATACAAGCAGGTAACATTGTAAAATGAGGCAATTTACATTCAGAAGACCTAGATTCAAGTCTTGGGTATACTATTTTTGCTATCTTTGTGAGCCTGGGTCTCAGTTTCCTCACATATTAAAAAAGGGGAGCGGGGGGGGAGGGGGGAAACTAAATGATCTCTATATTTCTCCAAGATGTCTTCCAGCTCTAAAAATACTACATTCAGTATCATTCACTTAAGCTTGGTCCACTTTAACACGATAATCAAACCTATACTCTAAAGCCATTTTGCAAATTTCTAAAACCTCCATCCCTAGCTTAAATCAGTTTTACCATATCCTCTTGAAAAATATTATCTGCCAGGTACCCAGTTCCAGGCATCATTGTTCTTTTGGTACCAATATGTGTATGTTAATTATAGATAACCAAGCCAATATTAATATCTTATAATGTTGTCTAGAGAGAAACAATACAATCTACATAACCATTGAAGGAGCAAGATTTGTGTCTATTGTTTGCCAATACTACCTCATTGATTCAGGGTATTATTTAAAATATGAACAATATTATGCAATTACTAAGTACAGCAGGGCCTTATACTAGATAACCTAGATATTACTACAGAAATTCAGTTCTGGATTGTTTGAAATTAACCAGTTAGGTAGGGATAGGAGGAAGAAAGATGTCGATCTCTTGAAAACGATTAATTTCAAAACTTCTGAGCTAATTAATTAACAAGATAACTAAAAATACTCAACTGAAACAAAATATAAAAGGATAGCCTCTGCTGAAACAATAGATCTCAGAGAGGTTGCACCATTAGGTTAGGTGAACTATATGAAGGGAAAACTTGGTCTTGTCTACCCTGTCCTTCAAAGGGCTTTTACCCCAAGATGACATGTGTGAACAGAAATGGCATGAAACACAGAATGTAGAAGATTTAAACTTCTTCCTTGAACCTTTAGAAGGAAACTCAGGGAAGATCTATGAAACTGACTATTAAAGCTAGAGTTATGAACATTCAGGAAGAACTGGGATAGAAATTAACAGGAAAATAAGCTTGTACTGGCATGATGGCTAGGTGCAAATATGTAGTATTTGATATACAGACCACTATCTTTGGACACAGATGGGGGCCACAAAAAAACTAAAAGAACATAGGGCACCCTTCCTTTTTCCTCCTAGTAACCCAAGCAGGATACATCTGTCAATCTGCATTTCCTCAGTCATAGGGGCAACTTTGAAAAAAAGAAAAAAACGGACACAAAAGATAACAAAAAAACAAGCAATAGGACCATAGGCCATTGTGGTGAAGTTGGTAAAAGGACAAATAAATTTTCTTAGAAACATATAATTCCTAGGTGAAAGGAATCTTAAGAGTTCACTTAAAAGCATATTTATTGGTCCTGAAGACAAGGCAGAGTTCCTCTTACTCCACCTAAGGAAGAAGGTATAAGGGAATCACATGGAAATGGAGGAGACACAAAATGATCTAGTCCACTTAATTATGCTACTTTTCTTCCTGTGTATCATCCCAGGGATTATATCTATGTGCTTATCTGCTCTTTCTGAACTACAAAATTCCTGTTGAATAAATACAGCTATCTTAGATAATAAAAGCTTATAAACCTCCATGCTTAGGTCAAATAGTAATAATACTCACCACCTACACTCTGTCTTCTCTTTCTCTTATGTTCAATAGGAGATTCATATTCACCTTCTTCATAGCCATCTAGTGATGGAGTAGAACAGGGGCCATCAATACCCAACATAACTGGTATCTTTTCTATGATTAACTCTGGCACACGACCTAAAGGACAGCATTGACAATGTTTTCATTGTGTTGTTTTAAAAATAAAGGTATTACACACTAAACTTCAGTCAGAATAGGATCACAAATCATAGATTTGAGCTGGAAGGAACCTTCAGAAGTCATTTGGTCTACCCACTTCATTTTTTTTTTTTTGCTTTTTGGAGGACAATTGGGATTAAATGACTTGCCCAAAGTCACACAGCTAGTGTGTCAAGTATCTAAAGTCACATTTGAACTTAGGTCCTCCTGACTCCAGGGCCAGTGCTTTATTCACTCACTGAGCCACCTAGCTGCCCCCCACCCACTTCATTTTATGGATGATAAAACTGAGATCCAGAGTGGTTAAATGACTGGCCCAAGGTCATATAAGGAGCAAGCAAAAGAGCTGGGAGCTCTCCTTGAGCCTAAGTCCTTTAACTGAGTCCAATGCTCTTTCACTATATCATGCTGCCTTACAAGTTTTAATGGTCACTTGGGAGAAGCAGCAAGCCAAAAAAATTCTGCACTGAAGACATTTCACCTCTCCTTACCAATATCAGCTGCATGATCAATAAGGGTCTTTACCACTGCAGCTTGCAGTCGAAGTTTTTTTTCTGTGTTGGTTGACATTTTCTCATGCCCATCACTTGATTGTAAAAGGTTTGGAGCAAATATTACTGCAAGATTACTGCTATCCATCTTATTCTCACTGGCTCTTTAAAAAAAAAAGAAGGTACTATTAAACATAGTCAAAATTTAAACTAAGAAAAAATTTCAATAACATAATAGGAATATCTGTAGGGACTCTTACTTCGTTGGCTATGTATAAGGCAAATACCAAACCTTATCAGGAATTTAAGCAAGAAATAATCTAAAAGATTCTAAACAATAAAATTAATTTATAAAGTGGATGCATCCATAGCCAACCCTCTCAAAATCCTCACTCAGTACTTATTCTAATTTAACACATAATATTAAGAAAGTTGGTTCCTGCATTTGGTTTCAAAGTTCATGACTAATTAGAAGCAACCAAACAGAAGGGGTGAGAGAAGCCATTACAGGTAGGCACAATAACATCAGTGAGAAATGACAAGTGATTACAAGCAAAGAAATAGAAAAATAATTAAAAAAAACAAACAAACAAGAATTCAAATGGCACCACAGGCTAGACCTTCTAAGGTAAACTACATTGCATCAACAGGCCCCTGGGGATCACCATATTACAGTAAAGAAATACATGACATTCAAAATGATGCAGAAAAAAATGAAACTGTATTCAATATATTCCATTTGGGAAGATAAGGAAGTATGTAAATAAATTTTAGGAAACATTTCCATCCCAAATAGTTGAAATAAAAAGATAGTTACTTAAAATTATAAATGGCTAGCTATTTAGATGACAGACTTCCTGAAGGTTCCCAGTAGCTAAAAATTTCTGTACTTGATCTTTACTTACCTAAGAGAAACATTCCTGAGAAAGTTAAAGAAGTATCGTAATAGATAAATTATACTGTCAGCCATAAGACAAGAGAGCAAAATTGTAGCAGTATTCTTCTCTTCTGTTTCCAACTGTTGAGCTTTGATAAGAGCTTCATGCAAATCAACTGGAAGGATGGGTTCTGGTAACTCCCTAAAAAATTGCTTAAGAAGTCCTGCGATATCACATGGCGGTGCAGAAGATAGACAGTTTTCACCATGATCCAATTTGCTCTGAAATAAATTTCAAGTCTTCAGTACCCTTTGGATTTAAGATCTCATTTTGATCAAAATCTCTGCTTACATCTCAGGATAAGGAGTTTTTCTTAGTAAACTTTAATTCTTTTATTTATTTGCTTCTGGTCATATATTACAAAACACATCAAAAGGCCCGGCAAACAATCAAAGATATTTAATTTCTTTAGTTACTGAATTCATGTAAGCTATAAACACTTTCCACAGATGGGACAGCTGGTCAACTATATCTCTATCAATAATTCACACCAAAAAGATAAAGTGTGACAGAATGAATATAGCACTGAGCTTGAGTCAGAAGACCTGCTTCAAACCTCCCCCCAACAATAACTATCTATGTGCAAGGTGCTTTACAGACAACTCCATAGCAATTATTTAATAAATCATAGGGCTGTGATGTTAGAGGGAGTCCACATCCAGAAAATCATATTTTTTGCACATTCATGTCATATCTGAGAACTTTACAACAAAAACGGAATTAGACAACTGTAGAAATAAATTAGCCAAGGAATATGCTTACCTTCAGTGCTTTTAGACGGATTACTGATCCAGATTTCCGAAAAAGCCCCTCAATATGAACATGTTCTTCCAAAGACGTGCAAGCATCAACAAGAAAACTGAAAAAGGCAGGTCTTATCAATGTATTTGATCTTACAAAAACCATACTAAGTGAATATGCTTATCAAGGTATATCAATAGGCTGTAAAGATCCTTGACACTTGACTTTTGAATTATAAATCATTTCCCCTTTCTATAATCTATTCATTGTTCTTTATTGATTTCATCCCAGGTCCTTCAAATCCTACTATACCCGACAGCCATACTATGTAAGTGTACACACACACACACACACACACACACAAACTCTATACACACATATGTATACTCCAAATCTTTCTGTAATTACCATTCTCTAATATGCAACAACCTCTTTTAATTCAATTTAATGTTTAAGTTTCTATGTGCAAGGCATCCTCAATACCAGATACAAAGACAAAAAAATTATTTCCCCTTAACATATACAGCATATACACAGATAATTATGTATAAAGTAATGTTAAGAGGTAGATAATAATAACTAGGGTAAGAGGAAAAACAGGTCAGAAAAGGCCTTGTATAATAATGAAGAAGCTAGGAATTGTAAGAGGTAAAGATGAAGAGGGACTATATTATACAGGTGGGAGATAGTTTATGCAAAAGAATGGAGGCAGGAGACTGAGAATACCATAAAAGAGAGTAATAGCAAATAGATTGGAAAGGTAGATGGGAGCCAGACCATGAAAAGTTTTAAATGCAAAGCTGAGGATTTTGTATTTTATCCCAGAGGCCATAGGAAGCTCCTGAAGCTTCTTAAGTAGGGGAATGACATGGTCAGACCCCTGTTTTAGGAACATCAAATTGGCAGCAGCTTGGATTATGGATTTAAAACATGGAGACTTGAATCAAAAAGACCTGGCAACTAATTGGATTGTGGGGATGTGGGAGGAGGGAATTTCAAAGAGAAGATAGTAGAGGATGACTCTGATGCTCTAAACCTGGAAGATGGAAAGAATGGCTATAGATTTAATCAAAGCAGGAAAAGTTTGAAAATGGGATAGATTGGGAAAACACAAGTCCCATTTTTTAAAAATTGGTTTATTTTTATTTATAGGTTCTATTAATATCTCATTTAATTTACTTCCTTATTTACTTGTCTGTGGGACCTTTATTTCTCTGCCAGGATTATTTGTCCAGCTCTTCAGAAAATAAAAATGATTTTTTAAAAATAATTTAACATGTCGAACAAAATAATGCAGACAGAAGGGTGCTCAATATAATAAGTCTGCAGATAATAAATGAAGTATCAATGTTAAAGCGGGCAGCTAGGTGGCCCAGTGGATAGAGTGCTGGGTCTGGAGTGAGGAAGACTCATCTTCCTGAGTTCAAATCTGGCCTCAGACACTTCCCAGCTCTGTGACCCTGAGCAAGTCACTTAACTCTGCTTGCCTCAACTTCCTCATCTGTAAAATAAGCTGGAGAAGGAAACGGCAAACCACTCCAGTATCTTTGCACATGGGCATTTAGAAATGCTTTTAATAGAATATTAAATATTCTCATAATAAATTTTAATAACATTTTGTGGTCATTATTTACAAAAGCTTGGGCACCTCAACTTAAATATAATTACTCTTATTCCACAATTTCATGTATCCAATAAACATTTATTGCATGCCTGCTATTTGTCAGGCACTGTGCTAAGGGTATCATCACAATATTACAAGAATTTTCATTAAAGATTTCAGAGTAGAATTATAAAATTCATTAAAGATCCCAATTTGAAATATCTACTAATATTTGAACCTTGATATTTACACAATTCACTATTTACATTCCATGCTTAATTTCATACTTTGCTTACCTTGGAATGTTTCCATATTCTGGTACAAATGACTGGGGTAGTGCAGAAAAAGGTACTCCAAATATTTTCCCCTAAAATGTAAAAGTTATTTGTTATAAACATCAAGAAAAAAATTTACAGGTATAAGCACAGAATGTGTGCTACTTAGAAAGGGAGACAAATTATGATTTCAGAGGAGTAAAAAACCAGAAATAAAATGAGTTTACTAATATTCTGAGACATAATTAGTCATATTAGTTAAAGGCAACAGACTTTGGTGACAGGGAGTCTTAACAGGACAACTAGTCTCAAATACTAAATACCTTATATAAATAATATCTACTAATAATACTAATGAAGGAGTTACAGAGCATCTGGATCAAATACTAATATACTTTAAAGTATCATTATTATACTATTTTTTAAAAAGGACTTCAAGGAGGTTTAATGCTTCTCAACTTATATTTATTAAAATGGACATTTTTTTTTCTGAAATCACCTACAACTTTGTAAATACTACCTTGTTATTCAAGTCATGTGATTTAGCAAAAAAAAAAATTCAACATCAAATTACCTGAGCACTTCCTTGAGCAATAATTGAGTAAGATGAATTAATTTTTGTGGCTGATGAAATGTCATTACTATAAGAAGTTACAAATTTTCTAACAAAATGTTCCAATAGAGTAGGACTAAGAAATATTAAAAGTAAACCTTAAAAATTCCAGTCAATGAACCTCTTCTTGTACAGTTGCTATTTCTAGAATAAAATTATCTTCTTTATTATTTTTCTTAACCATTTGAAGTACAACTTTTTCCCTAAGAGTATTTATCAGAAGAACAACTTGTGAGAGGCACCCAGGATTCAGTAGTCCTGGATGTCAAGTTATGTCTCCTTCATTTATTAATTAGGTGGCCTTTGACAAGTCACTTCACCTGTTTCAAGAGTATTACCTCACCTGTAAAATGAAGATAATTTCACATAATTCATAGGGAGTTTTATAAATTATGTTATAAAAATGAGCTATTATTAATAATCTGAAATAAAATTCTGAGATCATGGAAAAATAATAGCGCAGGTGTAAGTAATGAAAGAATTAAGCATAAAAATTTTCTATAAGTTTATATGAAATTTAGGGAAATTACTCATTCAGAAGTCATCCCATGACTAGGATTGGAGAAAAGCATTTATAGCATTAAAAAAAAATCAATCCATAAGCATTTATTAATCTGTAACTATATGCCAGGCACTAGGGATAAAAATACAAATAAAATAACTCTTGAGGAACTTATGTTCTAATGAGGGAGGTAAGTATGTGCAGAATATAAATAAATACAAGATAGTTAAATAAGCATCTTGGGGGGAGGAAGGAAAACAGGAAAGGTTGAAAGTGATATTTTAACTGAGTCTTGAAGGAAAAGAGATTCTATGAGGCAGAAGTGAGGATGGGGTGAATTACAGGCATGTGGAGATGGCAACTGCAAAGGAAGAGACAGGAAATATCTAGTATGAGGGGCACAGAAAAGGCTAGTCTGTATGGACTGGGGGGTGAGGGGAGCGGGGTTTTGTGAGTAATGAGGATGGAAAGATAGGTTGTCTGAAGCTTTAAAAGCTAAGTAGAGGAGTTTCTATTTTATCCTAGGGAGGTAATAGGGAACCACTGGAGTTTATTTTGTAAGTCACATTTGGGTTAAAGGAAAATAATTTTGGCAGCAATATGTAAGACAAGACTGGAGTAGAAAATGGTTTGAGACTGGAAGTACAATTAAGAGACCAATTTAATAATCTAAATGTGATGAGGACTTGAACTAAGGGTCAGAAAGAAACAAGATGAATGGCAACAGATTAGATATACTGGGTGAGAGAGAGTGAGGAGTTGAGGACAATGGGAGGAAAATGGGAACCTGGAAGACTAGAAGGAAGGTGGTGCCTAGGGGGCAGAAATAGGGAAATTTGGAGAGCAGTATAAAGAGATGTTTTAGACCTGTTAAGTTTAAGATACCTTTGGGAGAAGTTTGCAATATCAAGAAACTGACATAAATCTTGGACATCAAGTTTGAAATAACTGATAGGGAAATAGTGATGCAGGACAGAAGCTCAGTGGAGAAACTAGAGCTGGATATACAGACCTGTAAGTCATTGACATAGGCTAAGGGTTAGGAATAGGATCTGTGATTTCACTGGTATAAAGAACTCCCAAATGAGGGCACTTACTCTACCAATGCAGATTGGCACCTTCTCTGTAAATAATAGTGCTTAAATATCTAGAGCACTGAATAGTTAAGTGACTTGCCAGGAAAGCACACAAGCCAGAGGCAAGACTTGAATCCCAGGTCTTCCTGGCTTCTATGCCAGTTTTTTAACAACAATGGCTCTCAAGTCATCTGAATGAACATAATAATTAAAACTCTGGGAGCTGATGAGGTCACTGAGAGAAATTCTTTAATGTAACAAACCTCTATTAAACACTTACTATGTGCTATACTCCAGAGAAAGATACAGTGACAAAAACGAAAGATCCCCTGCTCAAGGAAATTACATTTCACCAGGCAAGGAGAGTAGAGTGAAAAGACATTAGATACATGTAAGTAAATATATACAAAATAACTGAGAGGAACCACTAGGAACTGGGGGATGAGGAACTAGAAAAGGGAAGGTTACACTTCAGCTAGACTTTGAAACAAACTAAGGGTTTTAAGAGGCAGACTTGTGGGAAAAGAGTACTCTAGGCATGAGGGATAGCTTCTGCAAAGAAATGGAAGGAAAGGACCGTCAAATAGGCTTACTTTAACCATACAGTGCAAGAAACAGAGTAATATATAATAAACCTGGAAAAGCTGGCTGATGCTAGTTTTCTAAGTATTTCAAATGCAGTTATAATATTTTAATCTAAACACAATAGCAAGCTTTTTGAGCAAAGGAACCACACAGTCATACTCATGCTTTAACAATCATTTGGCAGCTGAGTGGAAGATGAATAGGAATGGGTAAAAACTTGACCTACAGAGAATAATTAGGAAGCTACTATAATAATCCAGGTGAGATGTTAAGAGGTGAACTAGGATTAGGGAGTGAAGGATTAGAAAGAAGTTTTGTAGGTGGAATCAACAAGTGATTGGGTATGGGGGCTGAGGGAGAACAAGGTGGTAAAGCTGATTTCAGAATGATTACTAGAATACTAGGGCTGGCTCTCAAAAAGAACTTCTTTTGAAAAAACAGAGAGGGGTGGGTTTTTAGGGAGAGACAATTGAGATGTTGAATTTAAGGTGCCTATGGGACACCCACCAGGAAATGTCTAAAAAGCAGTTCATGATTCAGGGCTGGAATTAAAAAGAAAGACTAGGGTTAAGATGTAGATATGGGAGGTGCAGCAATGATAGCTGAATGTGGCGAGTGTCCTGACTACCAACCTAGTGCTCCTGACACTATACAGATTTAATCAATACCTTCCATAGAACACTTTAAAACTGAGGGGAAGACCAGGAAAAACCAGCAGACTGATAAATAAGTTGACTATTTGTAGAACACAAACATTAGTTTTTATATATTAATATTTGTATAAACTGCAACCCATAAATTTTTGTATTAGAAACTATAAATGTGAACCAGTATAAAATGTTATCACAAACATACGTTAAAAAGCAAATATTTTACCTCATGTTACATTCTGAACAAATTCCAGTGGCTACTTACCCTGATATACACTATCCCTTAAAGACATTCATCCTTAATTTGTACAATAAAACTACCCATTTCATATCTGAGTATTATTCTGTATGGCTGCTTGTCCAATACAATGTGCCCACTAGTCAGTTTCTACTCTAGTGACAAGATCTTAAGTATTGTTCAGCACCTAAAACATAGTATAGATACTTGATACATGATTTAATTATGAAATGAATTCCTTGATTTTGTGAGTGGAAATAAATATCAAGGGCTATGTTATGAAAAGACCTTCTTCAACTTTCAATCATTTTTAGTCTCCTTTATCCATTTTTAGAATGTAATGCTGTCTCAAAAAATCACATACTTAAATCTTTTCCTTCAATTTCCTGAAACCTTTAAAATTACTATCTCAAAAACTATAAATCTTGGGTAAAGAGACTGTAACAACTGAAGAGACTATCATATTGGTAAATAATCATCAGTAGAAACAAAAAAGTGTCAATTTAACTACCTAGTTAAAAAATGTTTTATGACATAAAGCTGATATAGCAAAATTTAGCTTTGGCATAATCAGAAGATTTCAATTAACCATTATGCACTCAAAAAGTACTTGTAACATATAAACAAAAGGACCGTATAAAAGCAGCTGTGTTAATCTCAGTACACAAGTGTACACATACACACATCTAGTTCTTAACCAACACTCCTACACATTTAACAATTTCCACCAAAACATTCAGAAAACACCATTTTTTTAAATGAACAACCCTTCTTGACAGCCCATAAGTCTCAAAAAATTACAAATAATACTTAGCTTCTATGACCCTCAAGTTATCACTTGAAAAACAGGTATAATAATAACATGTAGTATATATACATATACACCTCAAAGAGTTGTTGCAAGGTTCAGATAAAATCAGGTATATGGAGTAATATGCAAACTTTAAGGCACTATAAAAATGTTAGTTATAATCAAGAGTAAATCTTGGAATCTTCACTATATGGCTTATATATTAAATCCATGTCCAAGATCGAGAAGCAGCATGGGCTAGTAAACAAGAGTCAGAAAGACCTGGGTTCAGAATCTACCTTGTAGATTGTATGATTCTGGGCAAATCACTTAATCCCTCTGGGCCCGTTTCCTCACCTGTAAAACAGTGAATTAGACTAGATGGTTTCTAAGCTCCTTTCTAGCTTTTAAACAGGGAGCTAAATGGGTCTGTGAATAGAGAGCTAGGCCTGGAGTCAGAAGACCTGACTTCTAATCCAGTCTCAAACACGTGTGATCCCAGACAAGTCACTTAACCTCTTAAGCACTTTGTCTCAGTTTCTTTCCCCATCTCTAAAATAGGAATAATAGCACCTGCCTTACAGGATTGTTGAGGATAAAACGATAGAATAATTGTAAGGAACTTACCACAGTGCCTGGCATATAGGTAGCTCTATATAAAAGTGAGCTATCATTCTGTCCTCTTTTCTGGACAAAACTAACACTTCACTTTCACCTGTTTTGTTTACAGCAACTCTTATTAGCCTTCAGATTTCCTCCCTCAGCCCTCTTCCCCTGGACTTACCCCAATAGCTACAGTTGTAGACTCCTGCCGGCCGAAGTCCAACTGCCCCCGACCGCCCTTGATCTTTATGCCATAGACGGCTCGGAGATGATGTAACAGGGCCAACCTCACCAGCCTCCGGTCCCTCATTCCTGCGCGCAGCCCAAACCCCTCACCCACCCTCCTCCTCCTCGTCCTCGTCCTTCTCCACTCCCCGACCTTCCTTAGCCACCAGCACTTCCACTTGCTACAAACCCTCAGTGTCACGGCCTTCAGCCCAACTCCCTTTCGTCCACTTCCACCACCCTCCCTGGGGCCCTGCCCTCTTCCAGCCACTTCCGTGTCTCCTTCCCCCAATTCCAAGCCCTTAGCGTCTGCTTTTCCACACCACGCTCCTTTCCTTCACTGATCGTCCTCTAAGTCACTTCAAGCTCCTTTTCAGACACTTCACAGCCACCTGTCCACCCTCCTTTCCCGTCAATCTCCACAGGCCTGTCCACAACACTTCGCACCAACCGTTCCACACTCCTTTCAAGATACTTCACAGCCACCTGTCCACGCTCCTTTCCTGTCTCTCCCTACGTGCCTGTAAACACCCGTTTAAGACACTTCACACCAACTTTTCCACACTTCACACCCACCAGTCCACGTTCCTTTTCAGTCACTGCCCACCAAGCTGTCCACGCTCCCTCAGGCCCTTCACACCAGAAGACCTTCCTCCTAGACTCCCAGTCCCTATTTCCGGTCACTCTTCGGTCCACAAGCTCTTGTGGCCTCCTCAACGCTGAACCCTCCAGTCTCGTGCTCTTTGGCGTCCAGACCCTAGGCTAAAGCTCCCCCAGACTCCGCGGTGCCTTTGTCCCTGCGCTTCGCCTGTCTCGCCCGACCCCCTCCCTGCGGCCCAGCCGCGGACTCCTAAAGCTCTTCCAGTCCCGGTCCCCGCCCGGGCTGGTCTCCGCTGTCACCTCGTCTCGCACGCTGAGGCTAGTTCCCTCCCTCCCTCCGTCAGCCTGGCTGTTCCCCCAGCCAGGGCATCCCGGGCGGCTCACTCCGACTGAGTGGCCGCCTACACAATCAAAATACCGAAACTGCAGTTTCCTGCCCCGACCCCACCTCCGAAGTCTAGCCAAGAGGTCGCCTCCCGTACAAACTCCAGTCGCTCAAACGGCAGCGCCAAAGCCCGATGCGCTCTCTGATTGGTCCGCTGTCCATTCAAAATCAGGACCCCAAGGGAGGCATAATAACGGCCTGACTGCGGCAACGCTGGAAATGGACACAGCCAGGTCAGGGGTACCAAACAAACAAACAAACCAAGAATTTTATACATGTACTAGCTCTTCTTCTTTTTTTTTTTTTAACTAATATTTTCTGGTCCTCAAGAAGTACTGCAGGAAGTGTGTCGGAAATCTCCAAACCTTCCCGCCCGAGCTGCATCTCGCTGAAAATACTCAGGCAATTAGAAAAGACACCTCATTGGCCTTCAACTTGGAGGTGAGGGTTGGGGAGTGGGCGGAGAAGAGTAGAGCCAGGTCCTACGGCAAATCGCTAAGAGGCACTTGGTGTATGCTATCTTGGAGCGCTGGGGGTCCTTTTGTAACTCCCTAGTCCTTGTGGGCGCCGAACCAAGTCTGGAGGGGATCCAAGCGCGCACGCTTTCGTAACGGCAATTCAACTCAGACCACTTATTACAAGCAAGGCCAGACCCCGGTACCGGAGAGGCCGACGGCGGGGCCCCTAGAGACTAGTTCTCTCCCCTGGGATGAGTTCACGCCCTAGGCATGATGCTGAGGCTCTGACCCACCTTGGGCGGGCTGGGCTCCTGCAGCCTGTTTGCAAAATGAAGGCTTGAGTGCCACTCCTCCCCTAAAGGCCCGCTTCGTTGCCAGGGATCTGGAATTGCAATGAGGAGAGACCTGCATTTGAGTCCTTTCTCTGACACTGGTTGTATGATCACGAGCATGTTTTCTAAAATCTTTGAGCCCTAGTCTCTCATTTGTAAAGTGGGGTTCGATGTAGTCTCCAAAGAAAAGGGAAGTGTGTTAGCCCGACCCAGCCCCCGAGTCAGAGCTTAGGTTTGAATTACAAGGTGTTGGGAGAGATTTATGAGAGGAACTTAGAGGCACAGATATGCTTATCAAAAAATACACAGACATAATCTGCAGGGATCCAGCAGCTCTGGAATCCTTTCCCAATAGCCCTAAAGTAGAAGCCTCATTAGTATGCTAGTCCAAAGTCCCATTTTCCAGCTAGGGACAGTTTTTAATCGTTTTTCACTCTTTTGGGGTTGTTGTTTTTTTTTTTTTTTTTTTGTCAAAGATACTGGAGTGGTTTGCCATTTCTTTCTTCAGCTCATTTTACAGATGAGGAAACTGAGGTAAACAAGGTTAAGTGACTTGCTAGAGTCACACAGCTAGTAAGCAATTTAAAGCCAGTTGCAATCTAAAGCCCTTTTCAAAGGAGAGGTTTTAATATCCCTAAGGAGGCCTGGAAGGAAAAATAATGGCAGTGCCCTTTTGACTTTTCTCCTGGGGTCAGTCTTGTGCAAAGCAGCTGGGGGAAGGAAAGGAGCCAGAAGAAATTTGGGATTTAAAAACTTGTGACCAGAGAGATATGACTTATCTTATCTCTGAGAGGGGTCTGCTCAAGTTGAGGCCCAAATGATGTGTCTGTCCCTGAAACTGGGTATTATGTACTCAAGCCTCTT
This sequence comes from Petaurus breviceps papuanus, assembly GCF_028583685.1. Lineage (NCBI taxonomy): Eukaryota > Metazoa > Chordata > Mammalia > Diprotodontia > Petauridae > Petaurus > Petaurus breviceps. The sequence goes on along the minus strand of NW_027186296.1, from coordinate 3,883,191 downwards.
AAACTAGCCAAAGAGGTACTTATCTCTTGCAACCCCACCGGCAGTATGGGAGGTCTCCATTAAACACTCCATTTCTCTAAGGACTGCTAGGTAGAATTTATCTAGGCTCCTCTATTATGTGGAAGTATCCCAACTCCAATTCTACCTGCACCAAGAGTTGGTGATGTTGATTAATATCTGGTCTAATATTGTAGGAAAACCACCAGATTTGAAGTCAATATGGGGGTTCAAACTGCAACTCTGTTTACTACTTTTATGGCCATGGGCAATCACTTAACCTCTCTGAGTCTCAGATTCCTTCTCTGTGAAATGAAACAATAGAACCCTGTGGTTCTGTGAGCTTTCTAAGGTCTCTTCTAGTAATAATAAAGTTGGAATTCAGCTTGACCACCTATCCTCCATAAAGGAGGCATCATCAGTTTCGAAAGAGGGGGTGGGATGGAAGCCAAATGAGGTTGGGTGGTCCTGGGGGAGAGAAACAGTAGTTCTTAAAGGAACAGGGGGTGGGAAGCAGCACTTTATTAATCACTATTATTACTCATTGTTTTGATTTCTAAAACCGCAGGTAAATTTCAGGAATTTTTCTCTGTCTCCCATCCTTGGAATGCTATCCCTCCTCACTTCCACCTATTGCCTTCTCTGGCTTCCCAACTAAAATTCCATTTTTTACAAGGAGCTTTTCTCAACCTCAATTCTAATACCTTCACTCTGGTAATTATTTCCTATTTGTTCTGTATATAGCTTGTTAATATATATATTTGTTTACATGTTGTCTCCCCAATTCGATTATAAACTTCTTAAGGACGTAGGCTGTCTTTTGCCTTTTTTTATCCCTGCTTAGCACAGTGCCTGGTATATTGTAGGTGCTTTGTAAATGTGATTGATTGTAAATTGAAACAATGAGGAAAAGATTTTTTAAAGTAGGCATTCTTAAGCTGGAGTCTGTGTCTGTTTTTACTATTTTGAAAATTGTATTTCAAAATAACTGGTTTTATTTGTAATCCTATGTATTTTTTTTAATGCATTTAAAAACATTATTCTGAGAAGTGGTCCATAGGCTCCACTAGATTGCCAAAGGGGTCTAAGACACACACAAAAAGTTAAGAACCACTGCTTTATAAAGAAAAAAACTTCTTATGAGGAAGCATCCTGTCCCAGTTTCCTGATTATCTCAGTTTTTAAATCCTTGTTCTTGACTTTTTTGAGGGGACCATTTTTCTAAATTATAAAAGGGGAGGAAACCATTTAGAATCATTAAACGTGTTTTTGCAGTTTCCCAAATGGAAACCTGTTTGATTTCTTCCTCCTCTTCCTATCCAATTCTGGGTTTAGGTAGTTTTTTATCTTTGGTGCCCTCTTAAGAGAAAAAAAAAAGATGGATTAATTCAATGTGTCATCTCTTGAGTTCAGTTTCATGATCTGTACAATATGCATATTTCATCCCTGTTTGTGTGGACTACTAAGGCAGTCTTTCAAGAAGCTATGGAACATCTTGGTTCATTCATTCAACAAGAATTTGTTAAATACCTACATTAGATACTTAAATACTACATTAGATACATTAAATACTATGTTAGATGAGTCCCTTCCCTCAGGGAACTTACAGGCTGTTAGAGAGAAACAACATGACCTTTTCTCAGTCTTCATCCTTCTTGACCTCTATGTAACCTTTGACCCTGTGATTACCTTCTTCTCTCTCCTTTTTTGGGGATAACCTCTTCTGGTTCTCCTTCTACATATTTGGCCACTCCTTTTCATCTTTGCTGACCCTTCATCCAAATCATACCCTCTAACCACAGATGTGCCATAGGGATCTGTCCTGGACCCTCTTCTTCCTCCTATTTTACTTGGTGATTTTGTTAGTTCCCATGGATTCAATTATTATTTCAATGCTGATGATTCAAAAAATCTACTTATCCAACACTAGCCTGTCTTCTGACCTCCAGTCTCACTTCTTCAACTGCCTATTGGACATTTCAAACTGGACATCCCATAGATATTGTAAATTCAACATGTCCAAAACTCATTATTTTTACCTCCAAACTCTCTCCTCTTCCTAATTTCCCTTTAGCTTTGTAGAGTGTCACCACTATTCTTCCAGTCACTCAGGAATTAGGGTTAGCTCAAGCCTGGGAGGAATTTGCCTGTATTACAACCCTGAGGAGAGCAGTGGTACCATCTGTTAGCTTCTTATTCTAAATAATTGTTATTGTTATCCAGGTGCTAGGTTCAGCTGTTTCCATGCTGCCAGAAGAGTACAAATGATGTCAGTGTTCTTTACATTTCAGTGCCCTGGGCCAAACTTGATTTTCCACACCTTGGTTATAGCACTGCCTTGTGCTGTTTCTTTTTTTTTTCTTAAATTAATGACTGACAAAGTAACAGACAGCATGTTTATCAAATTTTCAGGTGACAAAGTTAGGAAGGATAGCCAATATATTGGATGACAGGTTTGAGAAAGATCTTTTTAGTATAGAACTGTTGCAGTTTCATGATGTGTTGTGGCAGCACCATCTTGGAAGAACTCAGAGTCAGACTACCTCTAATCCAAGGTTAGGCATTTATTGAGATTGAAGCCTCTCATGAAATGGGCTAAGTTCCAAGAGGGACCAGCAGCTCCATAGAAAGCAAGATGGATTTTTATAGGGTAAAGATGCAATTACAGAACAGAAATTATGAATATTAAAAAGGCAGGAGGGGTTTGTTAAGGGATTAAGAAATAGGGGATCTGTCCCTGCCCCAGTGGAACTATGCATGTGATTACCCACAATGCATACAGAAAAACCCATTGAGGGGGGTATATATGTATAATAATGATATTATAATAAGCCTCTCTAAATCATACTTTCACCTAAAGGAGAGCTTTTGCAATACTGTGTAGGACTTAGGGAAAGTCCCTTCTATTGTTTTGGGGTCCACATCCTGCTTGGGCATCCTGGTGGTACTCTTTCTTATTGACTGACTATTGTGGTCCTGTCTGAGACTAGATGGATGTGGTTGTGGTTGAGTGCATAGAGAGACCTGATGTTTCTATGGGAAATAGGAGGAATGGGTCTGGGGGCAGTGGCTAGGATCCCATTGCAGGGACATGTCTGCTCTTCTATGAGAAATATGAGTTCATGAACACATGTGTTGTTCTAGTGAGTAATGAGGCATATATGAAGAAATTAGGCTATTGACTGAGGGCATGGGTGGCTAGGTAGGGGCAGTGGGCTTGCTGTTCAGTGGGGCCTATAAGGAAGTTAGAATATTGAGGCTGGGGGCAGCTTTGTTAGGATTCCATCAAAACCTAACTCCTCTACTCAGTTCTCTGGAAAAACAAACAAGCAAACAAAACCTGTGAACCATGCTTGATTTAGCAGCAACTTCTTTATACCTTGCAGCTTCTTTTTTATAACTTTGCTGGCATGTGAAATGAGCACTATTGTTTGTCAGTTTGAACATTCATTGATATTGCCCTTCTTTAGGGCTGGGGTGCAAATGAATTTTTTCCAATCCAGTGGCCATTGTTGAGTTTTCCAAACTTGCTGACACACTGAGTGCAGTACTTTAATGGCATCATCTTTTAAGATTTTAAATAGCTCAATTGAAATTCGATCACCTTTACTAATCTCATTGCTAGCAACTCCTTCCTAAGTCTCACTAAACTTCATTCTCCAGGACATCTGACTCTCGATCAGTAACCATTGTGGTTATTAGCAATGTTAAGATCTTTCTTGAATAGTTCTTCTGTATATTCTTGCCACCTTTTCTTAATCTCTTCTACTTCTCTCAAGTCCCCATCACTTTCATTTATCATGCCCATTTTTTGCATGAAATGTTCCCTTGGCATCTCTAATTTTCTTGAAGAGGCCTCTTGTCTTTTCCATTCTGTTGTTTTCTTCTCTTTCTTTGCATTGCTCATTTAAGAAAACCTTGTCTTTCCTTACTATTCTCTGAAATTCTGCATTCAGTTGGACATATCTTTCTTTTTCTCCTTTACCTTTCACTTCTTTCCTCAGCTATTTGTAAAGCCTTATTAGACAGACATTTTGCTTTCTTGCTTTTCTTTTTCTTTGGGATATTTTTTGTTCCTGCCTCCTGTACAATATTGTGAACATATGTTCATAGTTCTTCAGGCACTCTTATCCCTTAAATCTATTCATCACCTCCACTTCACATTTATAAAGGATATTATTTAGTTCATACCTATAGGGTCTGTTTTCCCTACTTTCTTCAATTTAAGTCTAAATTTTGCAGTAAGAAGCTCATAATCTAAGCCACAGTCAGCTCCAAGTCTTGTTTTAACTGATTATAGAGCTTTTCTACCTTTGGCTGCAAAGTATATAATCAGTCTGATTTCAGTATTGACCATCTGTGTTGTCCACATGTAGAACAGCCTTTTGGAAGGTTGAAAAGAGTGTTTGCTCTAACCAGCAAGTTATCTTGACAAAACTCTGTTAGACTCTGACCTGCTTCATTTTGTAATCCAAAGCCAAATTTGCTTGTTGTTTCACTTATCGTTTTATTTCCTACTTTAGCATTCCAATCCCCCATGATGAAGGCGACATCTATTTTTTGTTGTTATTTCTAGAAGATGTTGTAGGTCTTCATAGAACTGAACAGCTTTGGCCTCTTTGGTATCAGTGATTGGAACATAGACTTGTAGATCTGAAAACTATGTGCTGCTTAACCCACTTCACCCCTTTCTCAGGCTTCCATCACCATTATCACAGAAATGGAAGGGGACCACATATTACTGAGGACTGTTTTGTATTTTTACTTCTTTGGTACCTGGGTCACCATGGCCAAAGAATTCATCACCTTGTGGCCAAACTTCTGGTAACAAGTGTCCTAATACTTAGCTGGTCCTCATGGAGCAGATACAATCTGTCATCCAGATTGTACTCAAAGTTTTTCCTGGTTGCTTGAATATGTCAGTGCTTATATTACCCTGACAGTCTTCAAGAGCCCAGCGTTATCTCCATACTGTGATGCAGCATCAGATTAGGATTTCAGTAGAGGAATGGGGAGACATAAAGATTAAATAAGAAGTATTTTTTGCTTTAGATCTCACTATATATTAGGTCCAGTAGATATTTAGGGAAAATATTTGGGATAGATTTGTGATCCCCAGTCATATACCTTGTGGTTCATGAGAGTGCAAATGTTGGCTGTGGGTAAAATAGAAGAGAAAGTATTGTGATGAGGTCTATCTATGCTTTAAGCATTTTCTCTCTGGGGAGTACCTAATAGGGAAGCTGTGTGAAGAAATGTTGCCACATATTTTCTTCTGGCTGAGGAGGGAAAAGAGAGAAAGGGGAAGAGAACATAATTCAAGGTGAGGAAAGAAGGTTGGAGATGGCTGAGTGAGGAGTTTGCCCTGGCCATCTAAGACCCTGGTCATACTGTTGTCCTATGTGACTTTACCTTCAGTCTAGACTCTAGAGGACTTGACCAGAAGTCTCCTAAAGTCAGAAGCTAGTGGAGTGAGACTGAGGAAGCTGCCAATCCAGAAATATATGGCTGAGATAAAATTGCCGATAGAATCCTTGTGCATATATGAGTGTGTTGCCCATGTTTTTGTGAAGGAAAGAAAGGAAACTAGCAATGTTGTGCCTTTCTAGTTGAAAATAGGTAAGTCTTTAAGAATCACACATAAACATCCCACTCTAATGTGTTCTCTTCTCACTGAGACTCAAGTGACTGTATTTTGTCTCAGACAATAAAAATATTTTTAAAAAAATTTTGCCTTTTAAAGTGCAAGGTATTTAAATTGTAAAATATTTCCAAATCTATTAATAACAGTTCTTATACTGGTTAACTGTGGATTATTTAGGCTGATAGTTTCAAAATCTACCTAGGGCAGACGTTCTTAACCTTTCTGTTTCAAGGACCTTGGTAGTGATCTGGTAGAGTCTGAACCCCCTTTTCAGTATAATGTTTTTAAGTGCATAAAGTAAAACACATATGATTACAAAGGAAACTAATTATATTGAATAAATTTAACAAAATATTTAAAAGAAAAAAAGCAATTTCATCAACCCCAGGTTAAGAACTTCTAACTAGAGTCAGGACTGAGCTTTTCTATTTGTTGAAGAGAAGGGATTTTGCTACTCTTTGAATTAATTTCCCGTTTTATCATTGAATGACAACATCTATGAAATGGCCCACTATACCTGGATAGAATTCCAAGTCTATAGCCAATTGAATTTTCCAATTAGAGTATTGGAGAGCAAAGATAATTTAAAAAATGCTTGTTTGGCAGCAAGACCCTCTGCCCATAATCAGTTTTGGGCTCTACAGGATAGAAGCTGCCCATTCTGTTAGGTGACCCGGAATGATTTGTATCTCGACCTTTACCTATTAGCCAGATTCCAGAGACCCTTCTGTTTCTGTGGGTTAGGTCAATTCCTGTGACTAATCTATCCAGTAAATTGCAGACTTGACCCCCATTGACATTCTTGCTGGAGGACATCTGCCCCCCACTGCATATGCTGGCAGGGAAGGGAAGAAAAGCAGAGGAATAGCTCTAGTAAGAGGGCAAGAAAGAGGATGAGGAACATGGGTTTGAGGTCAAATAACAAGTGAGATTATTTCCATTTTTCACTGAAATGACCCTGAATACAAGATGTGAAAACATTTCCCAAGTTAATTTGATATATTTTTCTTCTCTATCTAGTTATACCAAGGAAAGAAAGTGTTTATTTTAAATTTCTGACTATGTTATTATTCTTTTTAGGGCTTCTGATGCTGTTAGGGCGACCGGTTCACTCAATAAACATTTAGTAAATATTTGCTCTATCGTAGTACCATGCTAGGTATTATTTGGAATACAGAGAAACACAACACACCCTCTCCGACCTTCAGTGGGGCCACCATTTTAGAAAGCATCTCAGTCAGGCTTCAACTAACTTATGCCTGTTCTTTCTTCCTTCTTTCTTCCCTATGCTCCACCCAGACTTCCAGAGCTTTTCAGCTCCCTTATATGTATTGTCTTCACTAATTTGAATAGAAGCTCCCTGAGGATACAATTGTCCTGTTTCTTGTATTTGCATTCCCGGGGCACTTAGTGAAGTTTCTGACATATAATAAGTGCTTAGTAAATACTTTTTATCTAGCTAACTTGTAACATCTTGGGAATAAATGACATATACCTACAAAGTGTTTTTTTTTTAATTAAATATTTTACTGATGTTATTTTTCCTTCAGTCATTTTCCTATACCTCTCCATCCCTTAATACATATTCATGAAAAGGTAAATAACAGTCCGAGACAGAACAGAGGACACAGAGATAAGACACAGATTATTAGATTTATAGTTTTAGAGATAGAAAGAATCTTAGACATTACCTTACTTCAGAACCCTTGTTTTTACACATGAGGACTTTTTTCACCACTAAATTCATGCTATGTATATGAAAGGAGTGGTATAGGCAGTAAATATTATGGTTTTAGTGGAGAAAAAATCCTCTGTGACTTGGAATAATATCATGTGAAGGCTCCATGGTGAAAGTGAGAATTGAGCAGGGTCTTTAAAAATGAGTATGAGTAGAATAGGCATAGTGGGGGGAAGGGGAGGGTGAGAATGTGGGTAGTAATTCTAGGTTGGGATAGAGATGGGAAAAGCTCTGAGAGTAAAGGGTAATAGCTATGAAGAGAGGCAGTTTAGTATAAGGGAAGGTAGGTGGTATTATACCCATTTTAAGGATGAGGAAACTGAGCTGCTAAGTATCTGAGGTCAGATAAGAACACTGGTCTCTCTGCCTCCAGGGCACTCTTATCCATTCAGTTGCCTAGCTGGCCTGTTCAGGTGAGCCAACCACAGTTCCAGGAGTCCAGGCCAGCTTTTACATCCAGTTCACCGCTGATGCCCCTAGCAGCAAAGCAACCTCAAGGAACACCTTCTAAACCCAGTAAAGTCATACATGAACTTGGTGGGGCCAATGTAATGTAGGAACTGAGCTAACTTGAGGCCACTCACCCCAGATACCTTGGCGGCATAAGGAGAAGTATTTTTAGAAGGTACTGGAGGAGATATAACTTCAAACAAGCCTTTGTAAAAAAACAAAAATCTAATTGATGTTAAATGGAACTGGGGCACTAAAAATTGATGTCTAACACTTGCGGATGGAAAACAGCCAGGTGGACTTAGGGAAGGGACAACCTATGTAACTCTTCTAGGTACAGGAAAGCCTAAACCAGGAGATAGATTAAGAGGCTAAATCCAAGAGAGCATGCTCCTTTCTTAAAGGCAAATGCCTAAAACAAAGAAAACTAAACAAACTTTCCCTTTGCCCAGGGGGAAAGGCTTTAAATTCCAGAACTGAGCCCCTGGAAAAAAAAAAAAAAGGAACTAAATGATGGGAGAAAGGAGTTAGAATAATCTTGTCTTGGAGTTTATTCTGAGGGCTTCAGCAACATAGCTTCAATCTTGATCTAACTTTTTAGAGCTCTTGTCAAGAACTGGCTTTCTGTTTAAGTTGGGCTTTTACTTAGCTCCATTCAATAGCCTCATTGGAGGAGTATAGTCTCTGCCACCTCCAACTTCAGGCTCCACTGCAAACACTCTGCTGGATTACTATCATGGTTTTGTAGGCAGCTTCCCCAGTTCTATTCCTCTAAGGTGGGAGGTGGGAAGGAAGGCTTGTTCTACTTAGCTAATGACCTTTAGGATTTAGGTTCTTCTTTTCACAACTTTTTCTGCTATATATTTGGGCTCCCCACTCCACAACCCTCCCCTCAAAGAAAGAATTTACCCTAATTTATGGTAATTATCTAGAACATTTCCTAGATCTTCTTCCCTGCAGGCTGAAACAAAACCAAGCAATGCCCATTTGCCCAGTAACCATCAAATGACTCTGGGACTCAGGATTCCCATCTTTATGAGTTCAAATATGGCCTCAGATGCATACCAGCTGTGTGAACCTGGGCAAGTCATTTCACTCTTTTTCTCAGTTTCCTCATCTGTAAAATGAACTAGAGAAGGAAACAGCAAAATACTCCAGTATCTTTGCCAAGAAAACCTCAAATGGGGTCATGAAGAGTTGGATATGCCTGAAAAACAACTCAACAACAACAACATGGTAGTTCCCTTGCTGCTCTGTTATTCTATAAACTGTCAGCATAGAGATTCAAACTCTGGTCCCCTAACCTCAAGCCAGAACTTTGATTCAGTGGGACCATTAGGGCTTTGCCTAGGGCTAAACAAATAGGCTGCCAACCCCTTCAGAAAAGGGCATTTCATTTCACCTCCTTCCTTTTACCCAACCACACCTTTGGCATTAGCTTCCAAAGGGGCTTTCCTTCCCAGAAACTAAGAATGAGCATTTAGCACTGCCATAAGCTTCTTCCTGGTCCTGCCCCCACACATACCCTCTAATATAGGGTATACTTTAAGCCTACTTCCCACTGTAAATGACCAGTCCTTCAGCAGCATAGAAACCATGGGTATTTGGAAGTGTCCTTCCTCTTCCTACAGCCTCTCCAACCTGCCCCTAATACAGACACAGACCCAGGCACTTATACGATGTTGCTCATTTCTGTAACTGCTTCAGACTCAGGGCACCCTCCTCTACCTTCCACTTCCACTTAGTTAACTCCTAAGCAAAGAAAGGGCAGATAGGTGGTGAAGTAGATAGAGCACTAGGCTTGGAATCAGGAAGATTTAGGAGTTAAAATCTGACCTTATGGGCAGCTAGGTGTCCCAGTGAATATAGCACCAGCCCTGTACTCAGGAGGACCTGAGTTCAAATATGGCCTCAGATACTTAACACTTACTGTGTGTCCTCAGGCAAGTCATTTGACCCTGTTTGCCTCAGTTTCCTCATCTATAAAATGAGCTGGAGAAGGAGATGACAAACCACTCCAGTATCTTTGCCAAGAAAACCCCAAATGGGGTTATGAAAAGTCAGATAAGACCAAAAGGAGTGAACAAAAGAGAAGAAGGCATCTGCATCTCCTCTACTAACATAGCTGAGAAACCATACTACGGTATGAGGTCACACTCCTTTTGAAGATAGAGCATGGTTCAGGTTCTTACCTCATCAGTCATCACCACAACAATAGAGGAAATGGATTAAGAGAAACAAGGCAAACATACCATACAATGTAAGAGAATGGGCTAATTTGAAAACTTCTAAATCTAAGCAAAGTGCAGGGATTAAAGAAGATTTGGTTAAGTTGGCTAGCTTCTGAATTTTTGTGTCTAAAACAATGTGGCTGGTATTTTGGCTAATTTGTGATCTAGAATGTTGTAGACCATCTGCCTGAAAACTGAGAGTATTCTTAGGGGTTGGATTTGAAATTTGGGATACAGACTTAATTCTGAAATAGATTCTCATCAGTTGTTGAGGAAGGGACTTACTAGTTTCAACCCCACCCCCCAATGCACCCCATTAGCTATGAAGAGTGTATGGACCTTGATAAACTCCCAGCTAGATAAAACAAGCTTCTGGGGAACCCAAATTCCTTAAGTCAAATCTCTAAACAAAGTAAGGCCTGTGGTGATGGTTGTGGACAAAAGCCCCCTTTCCTTGTGAAGGAAATATCAATTAGACCAACAATTTTCCAGGGATTCCCCTAGCATGAACCAGCACCATTCCCAGAACCTTGACTTTCATAATGTGTCCAGGCTTCCTGTTTCCTCTTCTGTGTCTGGGCCTGCATGACTTAGATGAGAACCCTATTAAAAACCCAATGTTGGCATTCCTTCCACTGGGACCCAACCTGTTTCCATCCTTCCTAGTTTCACCTTGTATTGTGAGTATCACCCTCTCAATAAAGCTGGCTTGCTTTCCTTTCTCTTTGCTAAGTGCCCTTCTTGTTCTGTGTTCTGTCGTACTGTCCTCAGATTCCTCCTCATCCAGTACCATGGAATTCCAAACTACACTCAAACATCAACCTATTTAGTGAAAAGCAACCAGACTCTGGAGTCAGAGGACTTAGGTTCAAATCCTGCTTCTCTCATTTATTGCCTTGGTGACTAGGGAGGTCATCAGACCTTTCTGGGTTTAGTTTTCTCATTTGTAAAATGAGAGTGTTGGATTAAATGGCCTTGTAGGTCCTTCCAGCTCTAATCTATGATCCTATATAATAGGCCATCTCTTTCTTCCCCACCCCACCCTGGTGCCTCCACTTTCTTCTCTCCATGAGGCCCTACACATGGCAACTCTAAAAGTACAAAAAGTCCAAAGATACTATACTGAAACCGTATGGGGGGTAGTGATTGAAGGGTAGAGCAGGTCTGGGAATTATCCTGATTTTATTTTCCAGTTAATACCACTAGATGGCACACTGCTATTTCTTTAAAAAACACATCCCTGCTATCTGAAGTGTCACCCTGTTCAGAATAAGGCTTTAAAAATGACAAAACCAATTTTTTCTGCAGAAGAATTCTTTTCTTCTTCCCCTGCTCTTTGTGTTTTGGACCCTCTTCTTGGTCTTTTAGGGCAAGAAATAACACTAATTGTACCATTCATATACCATCTAACTTGTGAGATTGCATAGTAGAAATAAGATTTGGAATTAGAGAACCTGTGTTTAAATTCTGACTCAGATATTTATAACTTAATATAACCTAGGGAAAGTCACTTAACCTCTGCACCTCAGTTTTGTCATTCGTAAGGTGAAGAGGGTTAAATTAGATTATCACTGAGATTTGGTTCATCTCTAAGACCTGGGATAGTACTTTCAACAAATGAGTCTTTCACATATACTGTTACTAAACTAGATGACTGTTGAATGGAAAAAGTAATAGGAAGGAGCAGACTTTTGCAAGGAAGAGCACAAATTTAATTTGGTACATGTTCAATGATCAATATGCAAGATTTATTACATTATGTTTATATTATAATATATTATATTATAAGATGTACTTATTAAGTACAAGCAATGTGCCAGGCTTTGTGTTGGGTTCTGGGGATACAGCTACAGAGAATGAGAAAGTCTCTATTCTCAAGGAGCTTATATTCCTTAAAGACAATTATGAATATAAATATAGAAATACAATAAATACAGGGACTGGATCTATATTTTCTTTTATTTATTTATTTTTGGTTTAGTTAAATTGATTTGTTTGTTTACTTTTAGTTTACAACATTCAGTTCCACAGTCCCTTGAGTTTCAAATTTTCTTGCCCTTCCTTTCCCCCCCCCTCATGGCGGCATGCACTCTAATATAGGATCTACAAATATCTTCACATTAATCATTAGTCAGATTGTAAAGAAGGATTATACTGGATGGAATGATCAGTGGGAAAGAGGAAACAAAACAAGAAAAAGAAACAGAGCAAGTAGTTTGTTTCAATCTGCATCTAGACTCCGCATCTCTTTCTCTGGATGTAGATATCCCTTTCCATCATGTGTCTTTTGGAGTTGTCTTATAACCTTACATTGCTGAGAGGAGCCCAGTCTATTGAAGTTAGTTGTCACACATACGTTGTGTCTGTGATTGTGTACAGATTTCTCCTGGTTATGCTCTTCTCACGCAGCATCAGTTTATATAAGTCTCTCCAGGTTATTATGAAGCCTGTCTGCTCCTCATTTCTTATAGCACAGTAGTATTCCGTTACATTCATATACCACAGCTTGTTCAGCCATTCCCCAATTGATGGACATCTCCTTGATTTCCAATTCTTTGCCACCACAAAAAGAGCTGCTATAAATATTTTTGTACATATGTGGACCTATGCTTGCATTGGTATAGAGGACTTTCATGTAAGGAAATGCCCCCTACCAAGTATAATGTTACTTTCTTTTCATCTTACAACCATAGAGCAGGCCTGCACAGCATTCAGCCCAAGGACCGCTTATGGCCCCTCCCCTCCGCCGCCCCCATGCTTGCAAAAGGATTTCATGTGGCCCTTGAAAAATGTAGGGGATATAAAACAGGTCTGCACAATGTACCACCTGCAGGCTACTTTGGCAGGCCGCAAAGGTTGGGTAGGCCTGCCATAGAGAGTTACCCAGAACAATTAAGTGACCTTCCTAGGGTTCCACCACCAGTATGTCTCAGAGAGCCAGGTTTTCCTAACTAGGGTCAGTTCCCTGTCTATCATTATAGGATGCTGCCTCTCTGTAAATTAGGACAAGGTAGTTAAACACAAGGAGAGAGAACATTAGCAAGTGGGGGGAATAAGAAAAGGCTTTATGTAGTAAGTGGTGCTTGAACAGCTTGTTGAAGGAAAAGAGGAATTATCTGAGGCCAAAGATGATAAGAACTATACTCTAAGCATGTAGTCTATGCAAAGGAACAAATATAGGTTTCAATGTGTGAGGAAAAGAGAGGCCAGTTTGGCTGGTTCTTAGCAGAACTCCTAGTGTGGAAGGGGAAGTGATATACAAAGAAGATGGAAAGATAGGTTTGGACAGGTTATAAAGGGCTTTAAAAGTTAAGCAGAGAGTTTTACATTTTAACCTGGAGGTAATACAAAACCACTGGGGTTTATTTATTGCATTAGAAAGTCAGGCACTCATGCATACACACACGTACACACAGACTTTTGCAGTGTTTTGATTGACTTTGTTGATTTTTTTCTTCCATTTTTTTTCTTTTTCCCCCCTTTAAAAATATTCTTTGTTAAGTGAGATAGCTCTCTCAGAGTAGGGAAAGTACTGGAAAATATTTAGGCAATGTAAAAACAAAAGATCAATATAATTTTATTTTAAAAAACCACAGTATTATAAGGGGGAAAATGAAAAAAGGCAGAAAAGGCCTGTTGGATCCAGATTATATTTTTTCCTCAAAGATAATCTGACTGGGAGAGCGGTAATGCCCTCTTCAGAAACAGGAAGTTTTAAAGAAGGGAAATTTTAGGGGGAAGACATTTAGTGACATGTTGAGTCCGAGCCTTCAGTACATTCTGGAAGACATGTCATGGTATAGTGGGATGAGCACTAACTCTGAGAGTCCGAGGTCTTGGGGTCAAATCTCATTTCTTTTTTTGGTTTTTGTCTTTGTCTTTTTTGGAGGGGGAAGGCCAGCCGCCTGGGGTTAAGTGACTTAACCAAGGTCACACAGCTAGTAAGTGTTAAGTGTCTGAGGTCAGATTTGAACTCAGGTCCTCCTGACTCCAGGGTGGGTGCTCTATTCACTGCTCCATCTTTGCTGCCCCTCAAATCTCATTTCTGATATTTACTAAGACACAGAACTCTCTGGGTTATCTTTAAAATGAGCAAGTTGGACTAGATTGCCCTGAATCTATATAAAACAAGCAGCTAACTATAGGTCTGCCATTCATGAGAGAGATTAAGTATATAGACATATACATCTATACACATATACACATACATGCACACATATGTACATATATGTCATCTGTTACATACTATAGTAATGTAGCCATGAGAGTTGATAAGATCAACAAGACAGTAGAGAGAGAAATGAAAAGGGTTCATTTTAGACCCTTGGTGGACACAAGGGCAGAAGATAGATGGTAAACCAGCAAAGCAGAAGGAAAAGGCAATATCAGATAAAAGCAGAAAAGAGAACAGTGAGGAAGAGCAAAAGCTGGCTAGAATAACCAGGTGGAAATGATGCAAGTGCGCCAAGGGACGCAAAGAGAACGAGTAAGGTTGAGGCTGAGGAAGAGGCATTGAATCACTAGGTGAGGGTCCTTGGGCACCTTGAAGAGAGCAGAAAATAGGTGAGTTATAAGTCAAGTTGAGAAATAAATAAAAGGTAAGAAAGTAGACACAACAAGACTAGAGAGTTACTTCTAGGAACTCGGGGTATGAAAGGATGGGAATGATCCTGGGGCAAGTTCCTGGAAGAAGTGAGAAAGCCTGGGATCGGTGTCATAAGCATTGACCTTGACAAGATATACCACCTTTTCTTATCCATGCTCTTTGAGACTAGAGCAAAGAGGAAAGTACAGCTGAAGATATAATGGTTTTTGAGTTATAAAGTAGGGGAAATGAAAGTTCACAATGGATACTTCAAATTTCTCAATGAAGCAGGTGACATTATCTGCTGGTAAGGAGTATGGAGAGTGGAGGAGGTTTAGAACTTTTGTTATAAAAATGTATAGAGACTCAATCATGGAAGAATGCACAGTGGGGCCCAGAGATTAGATAACATCAATTTGTACAGGACTCAAGTCTTCATAGTTACATGTGTTCTTCCAGTGGTATATGAATAGAGAAAGCAGACGGTGGGATCTACCCAGGATTGAGCATTGACAGGATGCTAGTAGGAAAAGGTAGCAAGAAATTCAAGGATAGAGGACAGGTTCTAATTGAATGTGTCAGCACAAATGTCAAGGTTATGAAGAAAAGAAAGTCCAGAGCAGGGTTGACAAATTGAATTTTCATAAAGAAGCAGCATAGTGTGGTAGAAAGAACACTAGATTTGGAGTCAGAAGGCCAGGATTCAAATCTTGGTTCTTCTACATACATGGTCTTGAGCAAGTCACTAATTTCTTTGGCTTCCCATTCTCTAATCTATAAAATAGCAGGGGTTAGACTAGGTAGCCTCTAAGGTCCCTTTTAGTTCTAAATCTATGCTCCTAGGATCTAATTGTTGAGCAGTGCAGTAGAGAGAAAGATGGAAAGAGAATTTATGATCAGAGATGGAAATTTGAAATTCCCAACAATGAAACCAGTGGTAGGAGTGGAAACTGAGACCTATCTTCAACATAGGTACTGAATTCCTTTAAAAAGGAAAAGAGTAACCTGGAGACCAACATTACATCAACAAGGAATCAAATGGAAGTGATGTAGATGAACAGGGGTGAATCTCAAAAGAAGTTGCAATGATGGCTCTGGAAATAACAGAGGGGAATGCCTGCTAGATAGACTTTTCCTGGCTCATTGTATTAGCAAGTACAAGAGAAGGAGCAGCCAACCTAGGAGAAGGAAGCCAGGGATGTATATAATTTCTGTGAGCACCAGAAAAATTCAAGAGTGTGAAATGAGATAAAGGATGAAGGGAAGGAGGAGGTCCAGAAGGAATGACAGGAAGGAGGGGGATAGGGATTGGGAAGTAGATGGGACTGAGTTGGATAGGAATGAGAATGTGGGGAGAGGTATCAAGAAAGGAGGGAAAGAGTCACAGTTGGAGGTTTCCATCCAAGCATCAGGTATTGACTAAAGACTGTGACAATGTCCTTGGTGACTTTAGATGAATGCATTAGAAAGGCCATGTTCTGGCTCTGTTGAGCCTTCTGCTCAAACCTTGGGGTTCCAGCATTCTCACTGTTGTTGTTTAGTCATTTTTCAGTCATGTCCTACTCTTGGTGACCACATTTGGGGTTTTCTTGGCAGAGATATTGGAGTGGTTTGCCATTTCCTTCTCTAGCTCATTTTATAGATGAGGAAACCAAGGCAAACAGGGTTAATTGACTTACCCATGGTCACACAGCTATGAAGTGTCAGAGACTAGATTTGAACTCAGGAAGAGGAATCTTACTGACTCCAGGCCTGACACTCTACTGTACCAACTAGCTGCCCTAGCATTATCAACAATGAGGGATTAAAATACTAGGAAAGAGTAATTCTAGACTTCTTGATTTCTGCAAAGTCTCTGAATTGCTTGCTGTCAAAATAGCAACTTTAATCAGAATGGACTCTGAAAGAGAATACCTTTCAGAGGTAACAGGGAACCATTGGAGTTTATTAAGTGGAGTGAAGAGGATAACATGTTCAGTCATATCACCAATTACTTTCTTCATGAACTTGAAAAGTGTCAAGGATCCTAAAAAATCCCTGTGTTCAAATGGGTAAACTCCTATTGGTGAAATGAAACCTTTTTTCCTTACCTTCCCTTGTCAGGGAGATCTCTGATACTACACACTCTGCAGGTAGGATGCGAAATAATACAGATCGACTAAACTGTGACTCAGAAATACTTCCAATTAGGTCTTTTAATGGGAATGGGAATTTGAAGATCTTCCTTGCCCCTTAATAGACCTGGGGGGAGTTTGAAGACCTCCCCTGCTTTGAAAGTAAACTCTGCCCCCTAATAGGCTGAATGTAATCACATGGAGCCTGTGATGGAGGGAATTTGCTGAAGGGTGCAGCAGAGCCCACAGGAAGCTTCCTTGTTGTGAAGATAAACTCTGCCCCCTGATAGGCTAAATTTAGTCACATGGAGCCTGTGGTGGCAGGAGTTTTGCTGAAGGGAAGAAGAGCCCACATGTGGCTGGTTCAGAGCTAGCCAAACAGTGGAGGAGAGAGGAGCTCAGGCAAGGATATAGAGAGTTTTGTGAGTAAATATTGATCTTGTATTGGTTTGTGGGAAGACTAAAGGATGCTGTGGCTCTCAGTGTTATTATGGCTTCTGAATATCTTTGCTATTATGATAGAATCGGCTTACTGGTTCTGGGATTTAGTTTTCTGGTGTCTAAATAAATCCTTCAGTTCTATCCTCTATCGGGGGAGTTTGGCATATTTTGGGATATACACAGGATACAAAGTCTTTATTGTGTTCATGGGCACTATAAATATTGTATTGGTGCTATAGGCCAATATACCCTTAAGGAGATCAAAGAAAGGGAAGAAACCATACGTACAAAAATAATTATAGCAGCTCTTCTTGTTATGCAAAGAACCAAAAACTGAGACAGTACCCTTCAATAGGGGAATGACTAAACAAATTATGGCATATGAATGCCATGGGATATTGTTGTGTCATAAGAAATGATAGAGATGGTTTCAAAGAAACCTGAGAAGACTTGTATGAACTGATGAGGAGTGAAGTGGGCAGAACCAGGGGGAAAAAAGATTATACATTGTAAACAATATTGTAACATCATAAAGAAAACAACTTTGAAAGGTGTAAGATCTTTGATCAACACTATGACCAACCATGATCTCTATTAGAAAATATTCTTAGTTTCTCTTGCTTGAGGCAATTTCTAGAATGTCTCCTTCACAGTTTTGAGGGTCTTCTATATTGAACTTAAATGCCTAACTCCTCGTAAAAAGGCAAAGGACAGATGATCCATTTCTTTTCTGCATTTCTTTGGGGATGAGAACTTCTCTTTTATAAATTTCTCCCAGTAGAGTTTAGTGTTTACCTATTTATTCTGCATGCCTCCCAAGGAGGTCAATAAGGCTGTAAACAGAAGAGAGCACCAGATCAGTCAAACAAATTGCAGAATATTGAAAAGGTCACTGCAATAAAGTATGTCACTATAATCCACAGAATATATGAGGCATTAAAATCCTAATGCCTTTGACTTTTGATCAAGATTTATGTGAGAGGAGAAGAATGCACAACTCCCAATGCATTTTTATGACCAAAATTAAAACAGGGACGGATTCACTTAACCCCTGCCAGTAGTCTTAAATTCATTGAACTACCTTCTCTTCCCAGGGTAAATTCTATTCCTATGAAATCCTATGGGATCAGAAATAATTTTGATGCCTTCTCTGAGTGGTAGAGAAGACATGGGAGTACAGATTGTTGTCATAAAACAACCAAGCAGGGCTGGTCAGACAGACATCATGAGATGGTGCTGATTTTGAGGATATTTTGGGTTTTTTTCTGGTTTCTTAGAGATCAGGGAACCATCTGGTCTGTGAGTCTTCATTTTCTCTGGCCCCAAGCTTCATTCTCATTCTCCCTTCCGTAGAGCCAATTCTATCCACATAGAATGATTCCTCTAGAGCCATAAAAGCCCTCCTCCCAAACCCTGCCAGCAGAACTAGTTGCGAATGAGATTATTGTTGCTGACTTTAGGATCCTTCTAGAAAGAAAGTGGAATTTGGCTAGCAGACATACTTAGCATATGGAATGGAGTATGCTCTTTGACACTGGAAAATACAAGGGTGAAAGCCTAAATTACTTAATTAATTAAACTCTCAGCCTAAATTAATACCAAAGAATTACCTTACTCATCTGGCAAGATAAGTCTCAAAATTAATGCTATTAACAATGTTCATTTGTAATCTTTTGTAAAAATTATGGTATATCCTGCCATCTGCTAAACAGTCCCAAATAAGTGAGACTTCTCCTTGTTGGACAAAGGCTCACTTCCAATCCAGGAATTTCTGTGTATGAATGAAAAAGAATGTTTACTATGTGCCAGCCACTGTGCAAAGTACTGGACATACAAATACAAAAGAAAAGACAGTCGGTGCCCTCCAGGAGCTTATATTCTAAAAGGAGAAAAAACACACCTAGAAAAAGGTGGTCTCCTAAACCTGCCCATCCCAGTTCGATTGTTTGTTTGTTTTTTGTGGTTGATGGCACCACCTTCCTCCCAACCACACAGTTGCAAAATCTCATTCACCCAGTCATTCAAGTACAAAACCTTTTATCTGCTTCTTTCTTTCACCTCCGATATCAGTTATCAAATAATGTCAATTTTACCTCTACATTATCTCTGGGGTCCTTCCATACCCTCTTCACTACTAATATTGACACCACTTTGGATCAGGCCCTCATCACTTCTGCCTGGAATATTATAATAGCTTCTTAACATATCCCTACCTCTAATCTATGCTTCCTCTAGCCAATTCCTCAAACAGCTGCTAAAACAATCTGCCTCAGGAGCAGGTCTGACCATGTCATTGCCCTGCCCCCCAAAACCTTCAGTGGCTCACTACTGCCTCAAGAATAATACTAGCCTGGATTTTAAGGCCCTTCACGATATGACTCCATATCCATGTACTATTTTTCAGTTTAACCAGCTATTGTTGTTGTTCATTTGTTTCAGTGCTGTCTGATTCTTTGTGACCCCAGTTTTCTTGGCAAACATACTGAACTGGTTTGCTATTTCCTTCTATAGCTCATATTACAGGTGAGGAACTGATTTGCCTCAGCAAATAGAGTTAAGTGACTTGTCCAGGGTCACATAGATAGTAAGTGTCTGAGGCATATTTGAACTCAGGTCTTCCTGACTCCAGGTCTGGCACTCTGTCCACTGAACCACCTAGCTTTTCCCCGATCCAAATACAGTATCTACTGCCTCTATCCATTTGCACAGGCTATTTGCTCTTTCCATTACCCATGCCTGGAATGAATATATTCCCCTCTCAACTCTACCTTTCAGACTCCTTACCTTCCTTCAAGGCTCAGTTCTGTTGCCACTTTCTCTGGGTAACCTTTATTGATCTGCTACCTTGGATTCCACTCCTGGAACCATCTGTACTCTGATTGGCAAATTTCTGTCTTCCCTTGCCTTGATCCAGGCCATCATCTCACTTCCTGACAATTTCTGTTATCGCCATCAGCTCTACCTTTCTCCTACTAGCACCTTGAAATTTCATCCCTGCTACCCCACCGCAGACCCTTCCACAGTTACCCTGAGATCTGATTAGATCTCCTAGCATTAGAGAATGGGTAGAGATGGCATACGCCCTTGGTAACCAAGGTCCAGTCATCTACTTCACTTCCGAGACATCTCTCTACAATGTCATTCCCCTTTCCAGGTCACTTTTACATGTCATCCACCATTATAATGTAATTTCCTTGGGAGCCCCAAATGTTTGCATCAGTATCTAGTTCTTTGTAAGCACTAAGAAGATACTTTATTCTATTCTGGAGTTAAAAGTGCCCTGTTCCCCTTCATCTGTTCCCAGAATACTTTGATCTCTCCTTTCCTCCTCTACTCCCCATATATCCCATATGTACCATAAATTTAGTTGTTGGTACTCTAAATGTGAGATCCTTGTCCAGTGACCAGTAGACCCAACATGTAATTTCACTGGTTTAGAGAAGTCCTGACAAAGAAATACCTTCTTCCAGTGAAGATCAACTTGTAGACTTTAAGGATTGCCTAAGTCACTGAGAGGTTAAGCGACTTACCTAGAGTCACACAGTCAGTATATGTACACAGTTCCTAACTCCTAGGCTGGCTCTTCATCCCCTGTCACACTACCCCCTAGAGTTGACATTCTATTCCATATAAGATCAGGAACACTAGATGAAGGATCCTAAAACCTTGGGTGGAAACTTTGTGGAGGATTTCATTGAGGACATAGACAAGAGTTCTACCGAATAAGGCCCAGACTGATAGCAATCTACACCATTAAAAAATATCTTCATTGCTGATATCACAGATCCCCTGAAAAATTGAAATACTGAAGACAGCTGTATGTCATATCCACTACCACTCCCAGTAGGATGCAAACTCCCTCAGGGCAGAGATGGTGTCATTTTCTCTTTTGCATCCTCAGCACCTAGCTCAGTTGCCTTGCAATCAGTCAATTGGCATTGATTAAGGGCTTGCTAAATGCTTGCACAGAGCAGGTACTTAATAAATGTCTTTTATGTGAATCCAGTGCCTTCTTTTAACCAGAGAAACTATGGCAATATAAAATCACTTATGGGGCTCTAGGAGGAAGGTAGAAGCTCCAGTAAAGATTAGGTAAAAAAAGGGGGGGGGGGCGGGGGGGGTGGGCATGGGGGAGGTTCATTTCAAGCCCCAAGCTAAGTTTGCCTCCTTCACTATTTTGCCTGTGTAGGCTGAGGACATTCTAGATTTGGAGTGTGTGAAAACATTTCAATCTTTATATGAAGTTCATTTCAGTGGCCAAATACACATATCATGCTCCAACTAGTGCCATTTTCTTAACCATGAATCAAGTATACATGAAAGCAAAGATGCCCCCAGCACTACAATTTCCCTGAAGCAAGTTATAGAGGATAATTGATTGCAAACATTTGGTCTGCTCTGGTAGTTTTTCATATTTCAAACTGACAGAAAATATCCGTTAAGAGAAAAGTGGATATGCTTCTTGGGGAACTGACAGCATTTTTCCTCCTATGTTTTTAACAATATAGCTACTGTTTTCTGTCGATTTGGCTTGTTTTCTAATTTAGCAGCAGTATAGGGATTTAGCTATAGAGGGCAGTAAAGGTGCATGCAAACATCATTTAGCATAATGTGCATAAACAGGACAGTGATGTCTGTAAGTAAATGTTTATTCATTAGCCAGTGGAGCCATGTGGACCTTTAAAATTTATTAAAAGATCTGTCAGCAATGGAGGTCAAATATACAATCTGAAAGGTTATAAGGGCCTTGGCATTTTCCAAGGTCCTGTCAGGAATGGTCAGTAAAACCTTTTTTTTGATATCATTTCGTGCCTTTTCTATACAGTGATGTGTCTAGTGTGAAATGTTTGGGAAAAAAAGGACACTTGATAAAAGTCTATCTGGGAAAAGTTGTGGGAACTTATATATAGATAATTCAGAAATCAGGTATAGATTCACTTTGGTTGACACCTCAAAGCATCTTTCTCTGTGTGCCTTCAGGAGATGGCTTTATGGATTAGATTTATAAGAGTTCAACTCTAGATGGATGAGTCTAGGTGCTGTGACCTCTGAAGTGTAAAGACTAGGAAAGGGATAAAAAGGTACTGTCAAGGAATCAGCTTTTTGACCTCGTGACATAAAGCTGGCATCTATGGGCTCATCATTCTTTGCCCAAGCATCTAGGTGGTTTGCAGCACTGTCTAATACACAAATACACTAATACACATCAGCTTCCCAGGGAACATAAGGAGTAAGGTACTCTGGAGGATAGGAGATGGCATTTGCCAGGCAAGTGCAACCATTACTTCTCACTCCAATGGAGATAGCCCAGGATGCTGAACCAAAGAATAGCAGGTCCTCCCATACCACCAGTCCTCTTTCCAGCCTGGCTCCCACAGCCATGCACTGAGGGGAGCAACCCAGTGGAGAAGGGACCTGACTTCTTCCCTGCCACCCACACCAACTGCCATGACATATAAGTCCAGAAACCCCGGGAGTAGTGGCCTGCCTAGACCCTAGATCCTGCTTCCAGACCATCTCCCAAAGTCATCATTCAATAAAACAATTTCTATAAATAAGGGGAAAGCCACCACCACAATCTGCCAACCAATTGGACAGGCATGCCAGACTAGCTGAAGCATCAAGGCACCCTGAGAGAGAGCAGGAGGCAGCATGTGCTAGGCAAGTCAAACCACCACCACCACCTGAGCACCACTTCCCTTCAGACCCTGATGGAACTAGTTCAGGATCCTGAACCCAAGAGCCTTGGGAATAGCAGTGCTTCCAGCCCAGTGCCCTCAGCCCTCACCCCAGGAAGCAACTACTATGGAGATGTGGCCTAGCCCCTCCTTCTGTAGTCCTGTAGTCACAGCTTAGAAGACCCAGAAAAGAAAGTTCTTAGCACCAAACATTTTGGCACTGTCAAATGGTTCAACGTCAGAAACTGATACTATTTTATCAGTGGAAATGATATCAAATAAAAGCCAAGAATAGAGAAGAGCTAAGAAGGTGTTGTCAAGGAAGTAGCTGTCATTGACCCTGTGACACAAAACTTTGCCCTTTACCCTTAATGACCTTGGACTCTTTATATCTTACTTGTAGCTAAAACCTTCCTTATATATTGTTTCTCCATTAGAATGTGAGTTCCTTGAGATCAGGGACTCTCTTATTTTCCTATTTGTATCTACAATGCTTAGCACAGTGTTTAGTACATAGAAAAAGCTTAATAAATGCCTTTTCATTCATTCAAACAACTAAAAACACATCTGGAATGACTAAATAAACAACCCCCCCACACCTACCGTCCCCCCAGAGAGATAAAGGAGATAAGCATTTATTTAGCACCTACTATGTAGAACAGATTGATAAGACATATCAACATCTGTTCCCAAACTCAAAAGTCTTTGAGAATTGCTTGGGACTCTGAGAACTTAAGTGACTTAACTATGGTTAAACAGGCTAATATGTGTCAGAGGCAGGACTCAATTCAGGACTCCAAAATCCACCATTTAGCCACTACTCTATATGCTCTTTAAGAATTTCTGGAAGGTGCCATGCTACCCACTGGGGCTGAAAAGAGGTATGAGATATGGTTTATAGGACATGGTCCCTATACTTGAAAAGCATATAATTGAAATATAGAAATAGATTACTTAGATAACATAAGATAATATAAGTGCCAGGCCAGTGGAATAAACAATAAGGGTCACAAGGAATTCTGAAGAGGAGGTAATCACTAAGGGAAATTGAGAAAGGCTTCATGGAAGAGTTGGGAAAGATTTAAAGGAAAGGTTTTATTTAAATGAATCAATATTTGATAATGTTAAAAACATTTAAGAACAACATTTAATAAATGAACTCCTGCTTGGCAGAGGAAATAACTTGAACAAAGTTGTGAAAGTTGGAATGTATAGCCACTGGGACAGAGTCTGAGTGACCCCCATGTTTTAATCTGGCTCAACCTTTGGACAACTAGGTGGTTCAGTGGATAGAGTGCCAGGCCTAGAATCAGGAAGACTCATCTTGCATAGTTCAAATATAGCCTTAGACACTTCCTAGCTGTGTGACCCTGGGCAAGTCACTTAACCTTGTTTGCCTCAATTTCCTTATTTGTAAAATTACCTGGAGAAGGAAATAGCAAATCATTCCAGTATCTTTGCCAATTGAAATGACTGAACAACAAAAATAACCTTTGGGTGTGGTGCTGAGCCATCCAGTAAGATGGGACTGGGTTCCCTTAGGACTAATCTCATCTCCTAGAGACTACTCCCAACACCTAAAGGCTAATCTTATCTCCCAGGGAAGCAGTAATGGGGAGGAGCTAGAGACACTAATTTCACCTCCTCATTCAAAGGTCTGCCAATCAGCTTTGTCTTATCCTCATGTAAATTGTTTTCCTTGTTCAGTCTTTTTAGCCCTGTCAGACTGACTTCATTTGGGATTTTCTAGGCTAAGACTTTGCAGTGGTTTGCTATTTCTTTCTCCACCTCCTTTTACAGATGAGGAACTGAGGCAAATAGGGTTAAGTTGATTTGCCCAGGGTCACATGGCCAGGAAGTGTCTGAGGCTGGTTTTGAACTCAGGAAGAGGAGTCTTCCTGACTCCAGGGCCAGTACTCTATCCACTGTGCCACTTAACTGCCCCAAATTGTTTTACTCTTGTCTAATAAAAGTAAAGACATCACCTTGCCAACAAAGGTCCATATAGTCAAAGTTTTTCCAGTAGCAATGTATGGCTATGAGAATTGGATTGTAAGGAAAGCTAAGCACTGCAGAATCAACAATTTTAAATTGTGGTATTGGAGAAGACTTAGGAGAGTCCCTTGGACAGCAAGGAGATCAAATCAGGCAATACTTAAAGAAATTAATTCAGGCTGTTCACTGGAAGGTCAAATGCTAAAGCTGAAGCAAATAATGATGGTCACATAATGAGAAGACAGGCCTCATTGGAAATGATCCTGATGCTGGGTAAGATTGAGGACAAAAGGAAAAGGGGACAGCAGAAGATGAGATGTATAGATAGTGTCATAGAAGCAATGAACATGAACTGGGACAGACTTGGAGAGATAGTGGAGGATAGAAAGGTCTGGCACACTGTGGTCCATGGGGTCATGAAGAGCCAGACATGACTGGACAACAATAACAACAACAAAAGCAGTTAGGTGCTTCAGTGGATAGGGTGCCAACACTGGAATCATGAAGATTCAGCTCCCTTAGTTCAAATCTAGACTCAGACACTCACTAGCTGTGTGACTCTGGGCAAGTCACTTAAGCCTGTTTGCCTCAGTTTCCTCATCTGTAAAACGAGCTGGAGAAGGAAATGGCAAACCACTCCTATATCTTTGCCAAGAAAACTCTAAATGAGACCAGTGAAGAGACTAAAAAGACTGAACAACAACAATAAAAGCAATTGATTGGTGTCCAGCCTTCTCCAACTGCTTGACGCCTTGGGTTACCAATAAACTCTTTTTGTCTTGTTTTCCTGAGTTTTCATTCCAAACCAAGATTTTCTTTTAACACATGATGTCTTTGGGGAATAATTAACAGACTAATTTGGCTACTTGGAAGATTCTAGCAATGTGATTTATCTAGGGACGAGGGGAAACTTAATAGTGAATATATTAGCAGAGAAAGGATAATTCTGGTCCTGACCCATTCATCTGGGAGTAATCCTAATGGTTCTAGAAGGGGTTTAAGAATCATAAAGTGAGCCTGAAGACTCCTTTTCTGAAATCCTTGGCTTGGTTGGGAGCCGATGGCATATAATCAGTACTATAATTTTGTAGTTAGACTCCTCAGCCTATGTCAAACTCCTGCCTACCAACCCAACAATCTTATGTAACCCTACTTAATGAATAACTTTGAAGTTGGCCTCAATCTTTGCTGTTTTTTAGAAACATAAATCTTTGTGTGCAACACGAATCCTGAATATTGCATACAGGTCCTCCAAATTTATTTTCCTCCAACAACAATCCAATTTAGAGGTGTGGAATTATAAATGTGGCTATCCCGGTAAAGATTAGGTCAGGTTAAATGATTTTGTAGCTCAAGATTTATGGCCACATTTTCATAGGGTGGCCTCCCTGTCATTGCTCAATATTTCAGGCTGAACTTTTATGTACAGTTTGCCCACAAATAATTACAAGTACAGATTTCAAGGGGAATGGGGAAGTTTGGTATTAGCTCCTTTGGGAAGAAAGAATTTATCTTACATGTCATCGGCCTAGATAATTCGGATATTATTTTTGAGCCCCAACCTTCAGATTTGGGTGTTTGGGGTTTTTTTGGTTTGGTTTGGTTTGTGCCTGGGGCAGATACTTGGAAATGAGCCTCAGAATAAAAGGTTTCAAATTTGTTCTGTTGTAAATAACTTGCTTGGGGTCATGATTGCCTCATATTTCGTTTTAGAGGTAAGATTAGGAATTAGTTGAAGGCCATGGGATGGGAAGTACTCAGAAAGAACATACTGATTGATTATGATCAGTCAACAAGAATTTATTACATATTTACTATTTGCTAAGCACTGAGGGAAGGGGATACAAAGAATGACAAAAACACAATTTCAGCCCTCAAAAAACTTAAATTTCTAAGGGGGGAAGAAAACACAAACAATTATGTACAACATAGAAGACAATTTGGTTCTGTTCAGACTCTTCATGACTCCATTTGGTGTTTTTTTGGCAGAGATACTGGAGTGGTTGACCATTTCCTTCTCAAGCTGGTTTTACAGGTAAGAGAACTGAGGCAAACAGGGTTAAGTGATTTGCCCAGGGCCACACAGCTAGTAAGAGTCTGAGGCCAGATTTCAGCTCAGGAAGAAGAGTCTGACTCCAAGGCCAGCACTCTATAACTAGCTTTCCATATAGAAGATATATACTATGTAAATAGGAGATAATTTCTAAGGGAAGACAGGAAAGGACTCTTACAGGAGAGGAATTTGAGTTGGATCTTGAAGAAAGTCAGGAAAATCAGGAGCCTGAGGTGACATTAGGGATCTTCCAGTCTAACTCCCTTATTTTAGAGCAATGGTTAGTCAGTCTCAAGGCCAAAGAAAATCTGGGTTCTAGGTCTACATCTGATATATACTATCTGTGTAACATTAGGTGTATCACTTAACCTCTCGGTGCTCTAGGCAAAATTCTCTAAAATTCTAAGTTATAGAGAAGGTACTGAATTTCATTGAGAGGCCATTCCCTCATCTGGAAATTCCCTATATCAATGAAATCATATTCTAGTCCCTATTAAGATTCCTTACCTCCTATTTAGGAAGAACAATTAGCTTAAGGTGAAAACCACCATGTGTCCTGCTTCTTCTCCCTAGTGATGACACCCCAAGTGAGCATTCTCCTGCCTGGGTCCTGTCCTACAGGAGTCTATATAGCAGTAGCCTTATGATGTCCAAGATATCTGCCTATAGGGAGGGTCCCTCTCTCAACTGAATCTGCCTTAAATGATTGACTTAATATCCATTTCATGGTACAACAGGCACATTTCATGTTGCTTGCACTGTATGGTAAGAGGAATATGATAACTTCTCCCTTCATTCAAGTTGGGCTAATTTTTCCTTGAATGAATGAATGACTGTATAAGGCATTTATTAAGCACTTAGTATTTGCAAAGTACTGCGCTAAGGGTGGGGAAACAAATAGAAAAGTAAGACAATTCTTGTTTTCAATGGAGGAAACAACACATACTGAAGCTTTCAGCTTCAAGTCAGATGGAAAAGTCCCATGGTCTTCAGGGTACAGTGGCAAAGCGATGGTAACGCCTGTTCGTCAATGTCATTTTCATAGATAAAATCTTAGTTTCTGATGTTGAACCATTTGATATTGCCTTACAAGGACTTTGGTGCAAGAACTTTCTTTCCTGGGTCTCCAGGAGTTGTTATTGTAGGACTTGCTGAAACAGTGGCCAGGTTCAAAGGTGGTAGTTCGACTGGCCTGGCACATGGTGCCTACTCCGCGGGTCTCACTGTTTTAGCTAGCCTGGCTTGCCTACCCTGAAAGTGGCAGTTGATTGATAACCGCTAGGGATGGCTAACTCCTTCTCCATAGGAGTTAATTATTTAGATGATGAAAAGGCTGGAAGCAGGTGGTCCTGCCACTCCTTGGGCTCCTGTGCCTGTCTGCCTGTCAACTGCAGCTGGTTAGCAGTTGTTGCTGGTGATGATAAGGAAGGTAAGCCTTAAAACTTATTGAGGAAATTCTCCAGTTAATTTTGCTTGCCCACCATGATATAGCAACCAAACCTCAGACTGGCCTTGCAGATCTCTGTAGTTTCTTTGTTCTCAGACAACAAGCCTGAACCTTTAATGCCTAGAGCCAACCAAGACTCAAGGGTGGCCTCAGAACCTTTAAGGGAAATGAGCCTATCTTGTATAGCACATATTGTTTCTACCACACTCAGGCTTTATTTTCTCCACTTGCCACAGGTACAAAAATGGCTAGTAATGGTTTCAAAATAGATGCTGTGAGGAAAAACACTTAGGCACCATACCAGAATTACAAAGTTGAATTATGTTTTGAAATGACTCCTCTGAGAACCTGGTGAAGGTGGGGAGAGAATTTCCCAAAGGCATTTTTTGGAGATAATTCCAAATGCTAATTGTAATTATTTTTGAACATTTTCAGGTGTCTTCCTTATGGCTAGGTGGTACCATATAGTATTAGACCTGGAGTCAGGAGGACCTGAGTTCAAATAGAGCCTCAGATACTTACTAGTAATATGACCCTGGGCAAGTCACTTAACCTCTGTTTGGCTCAGTTTCCTTATAGCACCTCCTTCTCAAATTTAGTATGAGGATCAAATGAAATAACATTTGAAAAGTGCTTAGTATGGTGCCTGGCATATTGTAAGCACTACATGAATGTTAGCTATTATTAGTCATTAAATATAAATATTGATTATGTAGGGGTTGTTTGAAATAAGAACAATATCCTTACAGGACCCTCCAAAGCCTCAGTATTATGATAGCCAAAATATACCAGAATTCCTACAATCACCATCTATACCAAAGGCTATCAGATAGAATTTGAGTATTTCTTTGTACAATATGCCAAAGTCAATTCTGTGGAAAAGAATGTGGAAAATTAGCATGTTAAAAATACATGAACCAATACAATCTTTGTTATATAAGTAGATCTGTGTTGTTTCTCCTCCTGTAATTTGTCAATCTGTATAAATCTTGCCCACGTGGAATACTCAACATGATAGGGACCTTCCTTGGGATTTCTTGACATTGTGCGAACAGCAATGGAACACACAGACCGTCTGTCACCTTGTCCCTTCCTCTTAATACATAACCAGTTTACCTTTCCTAATCATGTCTTTTTGATGAAATACTTTATTCCAACTTTACTGTATAAATCTTTGTTGGTTATGTATCACAGCCTCCTTATATCCTCTACATGTTTTGACATAGTCCTTTGTGTTACTGTAAACTAATCATGTGAAGACCATGGTATTTCATGTCTTGCAGCCATCTAGTATCCCTGAAAGAATGTTAAGAATCACACAGTAAAAACATTCCCTATACAAAGCCCCATTAAATTCTTGCATTTCAATTTTAATTCTGAGGAGTAAAATGAGAAGGATTTTGTAGTAGTCCATGGGTTTGATATTAATGGTCCAAAGGTTGATTTCATTTGTATCCTGAATCTTGTAGGCTTGTGCAGACTTTGGTGGTGAATTTAACCTTATATTACATTACATCACATTACATTGCATCATGTCATATCACATCATATCATATCATATCATCCCTATATTCATAAAGGTTCTCATGGTGTAATGTTAATGGGATAATAAGATCATCCCTACCCATTAATAGGACTCATGTGTAGCCTGTTGGGGGAGGGACCTGCCTGAGGCGGAGCTTGCTTAGAGGGAGACTTGCTTATAAGAAGGTTTCCACACCTTTAGGTACTAAGTTGATTAGTCCCTGAGTCATGAGGGTTGTAATGCATTCTGGCTCTGAAAAGTATGTATAGGGGCAGCCAGGTAGCACAGCGAGTAAGAGCACCAGCTCCAGTGTCGGGATGTCCTGGGGTTGAATCTGGGCTCAGACACTTAGCACCCACCCAGAAACACCTAGCCATGTAACCTTGAGCAAGTTATTTAACCCCAATTGCTAAGGGGTGGCCAGGTGGCTCAGCGAGTAAGAGCACCGGCTCCAGTGTTGGGATGACCTGGGGATCAAATCCGGGCTCAGATACTTAGCACCACACCCAGAAATAACTGGCCGTGTAACCTTGAGCAAGTTACTTAACCCTGATTGCTTTAAAAAAAAAAAAAAAGTACATATAAACTCTGAATTGGTATTTGCTTTGGGAGTTTGCTTATGAGAAGGATCTTTTGGTTTCCTGGTTGAGACTCTAAGTAGCTGCATTTTCAGAGCCCCCTGACTGCTTTGATGTCTATGCTCCCTCGATTTAGTGATGTATGTAAAGTGTATAGCAATATTGTTATATTCAGACAGCTGGAGCCCTGTCTGTTGGTTTTTGTGCTAATTTCTAAGCTTGTATCTTCTCTGCTTGTATTTTTTCCAAGTCCAGGGTACTGACCTTTCCCCTGAACTAGTGAATGTAATTAAAAGTAGGATTGTTAACCCCTTTTTGAGCAGTCTTTCCTTTAAAAGCAAATCAAAGAACCTGTGCTAGTTGGCCATCCTGGGTGTGCTAGGGTACTTGCTAAGAATATACATGGTCACATTTCCTTTGTGTGATTGTTGCAGCCAAGGCAGCCTTAGAAAAGAATGGCACATTATAATCTCTTAATAAATGGTTGCTGCTTGATTGAGTACTACAAAGCCATGACAACACTATGATGAGCCTTGTATTATCTGTTATAACAATAAATATAAGCAATAGTAACTATAGCATATTTCCATAGTACCTTCCTGTTGTACATATCTGGGGACATGTGGTTTTCATCTCTGTATTACCAGTGCCTAGAACAGTGCTTGGCACATAGTAGAACTTAATAAATAATTGAGTAAATGAATAATTGAATGAAAAGACCCAAACTTTATACTTTAAAAAATGTCCTCTTTAAGTTTAGTGGAAATGCTCACACCCTAGTTCAAGATGTCATCTTATTTGTTTAAACCCCCTCTGATTATTTCTTGCTGGGTGTAAGACCTGTATCTGCATAGATTATGGGAACCTTATTTTCAAATGAAACTACCCTTGTCTTTTTTTCCCTGGTTTTTCCCTTTGGAAGTAGCCACAGGAACTAGCTTGCCAAATACAATAAATTTTCTATCAAATGTCAGCATTGGGGTGGAACCCAGGTGGCAGAGAAAAGGCAGCTACTTGTCTGAACTCTCCCCCAAACCCCTCCAAACACCTTTAAATAGTGCCATAAAATAATTCATGTAGTGGAGAACCCACAAAAGGACAGAGTGAGATAATTTTCCAGTCAAAGACAACTTAGAAAGTCAACAGGAAAGGTCTGTAGAATTGGGGTGATAGTAGAGCACAGTCCAGTGCATGCTGCACCAGGTCGGACCAGGTCCCAGCAAACCAGAA
This sequence comes from Petaurus breviceps papuanus, assembly GCF_028583685.1. NCBI lineage: Eukaryota > Metazoa > Chordata > Mammalia > Diprotodontia > Petauridae > Petaurus > Petaurus breviceps. Next base: position 3,851,485 of record NW_027186296.1, on the reverse strand, counting down.
GCTGGCCTCAGGAGTGACTGAATCAACCGTGGTGGCAGTAGCAGATGCTTCCAGAGCTCTCAGCCCACAGATGGTAAATGGGTCAAACAACTACTCAGAAGGAGATTACAGGGGTCTCTTTGCTGGCACTGGGGGGCAGGATTCTGTTGCTTTGCCCATATTCAGATCTAGATTGTGGTCCTTGATGGCAATCCCAGGGTGAGGAGGACAACAGAGCTTGCTGGCTACAGTGGGGCAGGGACCCTCTTTACAATTCCAGAGCAGAAAAAAAGTGCTTGTGATCACTCACAGACCAGAGCACAGGCCAGGAGAGTAGTAAACACACCTCTCCATAGTCATACGATCTTAGGAGAACTGAAAACTTACAGATCCCTAGAAGTATCTCTGAAAAGAGCTGTACAAACCCTTGAGGCTTGGGATAGTGCTCCCTCCACCATGGAAACAGAACCCTACTTTAACAAAGAGTTAAAAGTCAAGTAATAGGCTGGGAAAGTGAGCAAACAATGGAAAAATATTCTGACCATAGAAAGTAACTATGGTAACAAGGAAGATGAAATGTCAGCATTAATGATATTTTTGCATGTATAATTTATGGCAACATTTTCTCTCTCTCTCTCTCTCTTTCTTTTTTTCTTTAACAGAAACTTGAAGTAATCAGGAAGATGAAAGTGAGGTGAAGAGTCACTTTAGCATTAAGAATCAAGCCAATTACTACTACATAAGGTTTCCCGCTTAAAAGGCTGTGATGAGTTGCTTAGCAACCCTATCAGTGAAGAACTCAGAATTCTTGTTCTGAAGCTATAGTCTTAAGGAGTGTCTTGGAGGGGTCTACCAGTGGGTGTTGGTCATTTAGCTGAAAGGATGATTTTTACTAAGGATTTAAGTTCTGATGAGTTCAAAGCTACTTCCAGTAAGGAAATATATGGGGGACATGGTGGGTAATAAGATTTATTTGTTGTTTTTAATGGAGGAAGATGATTAACCAAATATTCTGCATTTCTGTTGGATCAAAAGGGACCAGGTATAAGTTTCAGCATAAGGGATATGGGCAGAGGCATAACTAGGGATTTTGATACTGGGGACAGTTGCTGCCTGGGACAAGTAAGACCAATTGTATTAAGTAGCATAAAATGTGTCCTCAAATTAACTTTGTAAATTGTGAAGTGAAAATAGTACACGAAGTAATTAAGATAGGCTGTGAGAGGGAGAATTAACTGCCTTCTGGAATAGAATTTCAGAGTTGGAGGGGGTCTAGCAGGTCATCCAGTCCTCAGATTTTTGTGTTTTGCTGTCTTTTCACCTTCAAGGTTGGGTCTAATATGAAACTGATTTCACATGTAGGGAAATATTGAGGAGGTAGATAAGGAGCATACAGTATGATGATGATATGCCTCGTTCTTTATCCTCAATCCCTTGCTGACAATGCCCCATGCTATAGAGTTTGGGACGCCATATTCTTTCTGTTCCACAGAAGCATCTAGGCAAGGCTGATTCTTCATAAATTGTATAGGTGATCACTCCCAAAACTGGTTAGTATTGGAGGTTCTAGAAGGAGAAAGCCAAAATAGGATTCCAAAGTATTGCTGCTCTTTCCCATTTCTTTAAAACCTGACTTAAAAATCCAGAAAGAAGACAGTATGTGGGGTATTTAGGCAATGCAATGGATAGAGAACTGGTTTTGAAGTTAGGAGGGCCTGAATTCAAATCTAACCTCAGATACTTAGCAGTTGTGTGACCCTGGGCAAGTCCCTTAACCCTGATTGCCTCCTCCAAAATAAAATAAATAAAAATAAGACAGTATGAAATAGCAGCTACAGGACTGGCCCTGGAGTCAGAGAGACATGGGTTTAAGTCCTATCTCTGACATATACTAGTTGTATGACCATGAGCAAGTCACTTATCCTTTCAGTATCCAAGGCATTTCTCTAAGATTGTCAATGAAACATGAATTACTGATCTGAATAGTTTAGAGAGAAGATCCCTACACCAATAAAATTATTATATAAATATCATTTCCATGAAAATAACCAGAATAACAATCACTAGTCCTATGGAAAATGGGAGCCAATTTTCAGTCTATCCTTTGACCTCTTGAATGTCAATATGAGGCATCTCAAATGTACCCTATAAGGTTTGTGAAATTTTCATTCACCAAGCCTGTATGTCCTAAACTTTGTTGGGAAGAACATAAAAACTGGCTAGTAGAATGGAATTCTGAATTCTTGAATGATGCTCTCACTACTCTAAAATGACTCATTTTCTTCAATTGAACCTGTAGGGTTCCTTTTATACAAGAGTACCCTTAACCACTGAAATTAAGCAGATGATTCAGCCAAGCTGGTGGCCCTGGCACAGAGATACAGTCTTTATAATTTGCCAGGTGTTTAGGAAGGGAGCCCCCCCCCCTCCTAGCTGGGGAGGGGTGTGGGATGGTGGTCCAGAGGGGAGGATCTGGGATAGGATGGTGGGCTAAATGATCACTTAGGTCCTTTCCAGCTCTAAAATCAATGACTTTGTGACTCAGTGTATCATTAATTAGTTGTTACTCCCCTGTGTCTTTACAATTCAAGGGGGATGAGTAAGAATCCCAGGCCTGGTCTCAGACATCTCACTGAGCTTTAGAGATGAGATCTCTACTAGCCTCTTCCCTTCCATCCCTGAGCTGCCTCCAGGATCTACAGGAAGTGTATTGTTCATTACCCTATGTTACCCTGAAACATTGAAAATAAAACTGGTATGCATAACCCTGACTCTGATTCTTGCTGTTCTAAGGATTTATTTTTGACTGATTCTTGTTTTCTGATCATGCACTTCATGACACCCTGCTCTTTATCCATCCCATTGTAAACCTAATTCTCTGACCCATCATTTTGAAGATGATGTTTCAAGGTCTACCCTCTGTGTATCTGACTGGTGGAAAATAGAAGAAGCCATTTGCCATTCTAGGAAGGGCACTGCCTGGTAGTGGGTTGGGAGGTGAAGGATGGGACATTTGAACTATGTACCCCTTTCTTTCATCCTCCATATTTCTCTACAGGTGAAGTTAGTTCAAAATGAATAGTAAGATCATATGTGAAGGGGAAAAGACCTAACAAAAGGGCAGAAAACCTTAGGGCAGAGTGTGGAGAGAGAGAGGGAGAGAGAGAGAGAGAGAGAGAGTGTGTGTGTGACAAGGTGTGCATTTGTAAGAATGGGGAGGAGTGTTTTTCCAGGGCAGTGTTCTATTAGGCTTATTGCATATCTATATGATGCATTGCCCAGGCCTCTTTTTCCTTTCTTCAACTGCTTCTCTGAGAAACTGACTGTCCAGCTGCCTGTTTTGAACAATGAAGGGCAATTGCCATAGAATCATAGATTCTATGCAGTATACATGCAGTATCTATGCATATAGATGCAGTGGAATCATACATTCATAGATTTAGAACTGGAAGAGACCTTGGAAGCCATTCAATTGAACCTCCTCATTTGTTTGTTTGTGTGTGTGTATGTGTGTGTGTGTTGCTGTTGCTTTTAACAGGTTATTGTTATTGTTTAACCTTTGTTCTCGAAGAGGACCTTGACATCAGGGAGATGATGCTATACATGCAAGTGAATTGGATCTTAGTGAGGCAGGGCTGTGCAAAGTCACCAGCCTCACTTTCTCCTCCAGAGCCATCTGGATCCAGTGCGTAGATATAGATCAGGACGACTGGAGGTGGTCACAAATTATGTATGTAAAATCTGTGTGATGTCTATGTAGGTTGTCTAAATGTGATTTGCAGGAAGCATAGATAGATATCTCTGAAATCTTGACCTGTTCTTATTGATGAATGTCTGACTCTTCCTGACCCCATTTGGGGTTTTCTTGGCAAAGATACTAGAGTGGTTTGGCATTCCCTTTTCCAGATTATTTTACAGATGAGGAAACTGAGGTAAACAGGGTTAGGTGACTTACCCAGGGTCACATAGCTAGTAAGTTTCTGAGGCTGGATTTGAACTCAGGTTCTCCTTATTCCAGGGCCAGTGCTTTCTCCACTGTTCCCGCTAGCTGTCCACCCCTCTCCAAAGCTCACTGCAGTTCCTGCCTTCAGAGGGAAAAGAGAATAGCTATGAGGTTGACTATCTTTTTCCATGTCTGAGAGGTGTAATGGACTAGAATTATATGCTCCCCTCCACTAAATAGCTGATGTTGCTTAAGCAGAGAGAGCTACCTCAAGCTCACACCCCTAGCTTGACCCCTTCCCACCAAAAATAGGTTACACAAAAGATCTTAACAAATAATAAATTGTCAGTAAATCCCTTTATTCAAGGATATAGTAAAGAGAAATTGGAAAAATTCTACAGATTAGAAGATACCGGAAAATTCACAAAATTGAATAAAACTCTTTGCTAGGATCAAGATAAGACCTTTACTTAAATCAAGAGAGGTCCCAATCTCACCCAAGGGGAAATTCCCCAAATCTCTAGGGATGCAAGCTGAAAATCAGGGACATGTTGAAGAGTTGGCTTCTCCGACATATCTGGAACTTCCAACCTCTCTCTCTCTCTCTCTCTCTCTCTCTCTCTCTCTCTCTCTCTCTCTCTCTCTCTCTCTCTCT
>NW_027186296.1:3828080-3846898 GCF_028583685.1 Petaurus breviceps papuanus | reverse complement strand
TCTCTCTCTCTCTCTCTCTCTCTCTCTCTCTCTCTCTCTCTCTCTCTGTCTGTCTCTCTTCCCCTCTCTCTCCTCCTTTTCTCCTCCCTCCCTTTTCTCTCTTTCACCTTTGTTCTAAAGAGTTCTAAAGAGCTTGGCATCATGTATGTCCTCTTGAAGAAAGACTATCTCTCCTTCCCAAAGCTTTCATACCAACTCCCCTCAGGTGCACAGACTTGCATCAGTTTTCTCCTCCCCTCAGTCTGGAATCATACCTAAGCAGCAGTATGCAAAATGTCCCAGATATGGCTTGAAAACCAAATTACATATTAACTAAGAGAGAAGTGACTTGCTAAGGCCAGAAATGACAGAGTAAAGGATTTAAAGTTAGGTCTCAGTGTTCTTTACTATTGTGATGATATTTCGCCATCCTTCAAGGCTAAAGGTTGCACAGGAGTTGTCTTGGGAATAGAATGCTGGCCTCTAAGGCCCAGTCAGTATCATTTTTACATGGAGCTGTTGAAGCAGGAAGTGTGTGTAAACACTATTACCCGTAGGTTGGTATTTCAGTCCCAAAGCAGGCTTGGCTGCAGGCAAGTCTCTCAAAGTAAATAATGGGAACAACTTCCCTCCTTATACTCCCTGAACTCTTGGGACAAGCAGACTCATTAGAATGCTCTACTTAGGCTTCTCATTATGTCTTAAGTAGGGGGCCTTTCATTAAATTCTCCCAAATTGCAACAGCATATTGCAATCATCTATTATAACCTCATCTCGTTATAACTTCCACTTAAGCATCTCATTACATCACTGCCATTTTAAATCTCATTAAACTTTCTCCCTTTCTGTCCTCTAGTCTCAGGGGATCTGGAAGGGATCTCAGTGATTATCCAGGCCAGCCCTTTTCTGGATGAGGAAACTGAGGCCCAGAGAAATGAAAAAAAAAATGACACATTACAGCAGAATGTGGATTAATACTTATGTACACTTATACCTATCAATCAAACAAGTACTTACTGACGGTGGCTAGGAGGTACAGTAAATAGAACTGAATAGAGCACTGGTCCTGGAGTCAGAAAGACCTAAGTTTAAATACTGCTTCAGACACTTGTTGTTCAGTTGTTTCAGTCATGTCTGACTCTTTGTTGCCCCATTTGAGGTTTTTTTTGGCAAAGATACTAAAGTAGTTTGCCATTTTCTTTTCTGGCTTATCTTGCAGATGAAGAAACTGAGGCAAACAGTGTTAAGTGATTTACCCAGGGTAAGCTAGTAAGTTTCTAAGGCCAGATTTGAACTCAGGTCTTCCTGACTTCAGGTCCAGTGCCCTGTTCACTGGGCCAACTCACTGCCTTACTTCAGACACTTACTAGCTGTATAACCTTTGGCAAGTCACTTAATCTTTCTGGGACCCACTTTCCTCATCTATAAAATGGGGATAATAATAGTACCTACTTCACAGGGTTGTTGTTAGGAACTAATGTGATAACATGTCAACGCTTTGCAAACTTTAAAATTCCATATAAATATTAACTATTATTAATAGAAGCCTACCGCTGTGTTAAATGCTATGGAGAACAGCACTGGAAATCCCTGGACATGAAATTTCATTGGTATGAGGAATTCCCATGTGAAGAAACTCCCTCTACCAATTCAGATTGGCACCTTCTCTGCAATCTATAGCCTTAGAGAATTGTTTAGAGCATCGATAAGTCATGTGACTTGCCCAATGGCCATATACTGTTACTAGTATGTGTCAGAGGCAAGCTATGAAACCAGGTCTTTCTGCCAGGTCACTTCTCTCTATCCCCTAAGCTACCCTGACTGTAAAGTACCCAAAAGGAATTTAAGATAAGGCTCCTACCTTCATGAGGTTTGTAGTTTAGCTAATAGAGGCATGATAGATATTCATGAAATAATTAAAAAATTATAAAATACTGACCTGATAGAAAGATCTAAGTCCAGGTCTTGCCTTTGATATATAGTGGCTGTATAACCATGGGCAAGTCCCTTAGCCTCTTAATACCCCTGGCAATTCTCACAGTCACAATGTTCTCTGCCCTTATGGAATCATAGGCTCAGATTAAAACCATAACACTGCATAGCCTATCTGGTTTGGAACATAAGTGCAATGCTAGTTTGAAGAAAGGAGAGTTCAGTATGGATTGGGATAGCCAGAAGTTTCATGGAAAAGAAAAGAGTTGAAATAGATTTTGATGAATCAGTAGGATTTAGGGAAATAGGAGAGTGATGGTGGCCATGAGGAGGAGGGGGAGGAAGGAGTAGATAGCAGGTTTACTTATAGGGAACATAAGATTTTGAACTGATGGGGGCTTGAGAGATCATTTCTTTCAATTCCCTCATTTTATTGATGAAGAGAAAAAAATCAAGGCCCAGAAAGGTAAGGAGTTTTGGCTGGGGGGGAGGGAGGCTGTGTAGAAAGTTGCAAAAATGGGATCTAAATGCAGGTCCTTTAATTCCAAATCCAGCACTAGTTCCAGACTAGGGAAATAGCACAAGCAAAGAAACGGATATAAGAATAAACATGTCATGTGCAAGAGATGATGAGTAACTGGAGTGGAAAATGAGCATTGATTGCTGAGGAGTGAGGAATAAAAGTGGATAGATAAAGTGGGAGCCACATTGTAAAGGATTTAGAAAGAAGACAGGGAAGCTTGATTGGATTTGATGTGGCAGGGCAATGGGTAGTTATTGAAGATTCTTGAGCAAGGTGATGGACATGATGAAAGTGGTATTTTAGGGAAACGATTTTGGCATTGAAATAAAGGATAAAACTGAGAGAGTGAAGGCAGGGAGACTGGCCTAGAAACTATTCGTGGTAATGTGGTTGTAATGAGACATTTGTACCTCATTCCTTTTGGTAACAATGTGATTTTCCCTTCCCCCTTCCATTTACATAGATGCCATTTAAAAATTTATCTTCTTAAGCATCTCATTACATCCTTTAAGTGTGCACATATCTTGTTCTTATTCATCTCATAACACTCCCTCAAGCTTTGTGCATTCTTAAAGCCTTCCACATCTCATTATATCTCATGGTACTTCTTAGCCTCATCTGTTCTTAAGTCTTCCAGTGAGTGCTTCTCATTTGACTTCTATCTTTCTGCTACCTGCCTTCTATCTTTCCTCTTTATTTCAGACTTTATAAATGGGCATATAACAGGTCCACCAGTTTGAATTCATAAAATCAAAGGAAAAAAAAATAACCTGCATCTGGTTGTATTTATTTTTAGGACAATCTAAAAGATGACTTAGACCCTTCCCCCCATCTACAAAAATGGAACTGACCTTATTTAACAAAGACCCACATAAAAGCTCTTCCACTGTATTACCTTGAAAACGTTGTCGATTCATTTACATGTGTCTTCTGGAATGATTCAAGACATTGTAACTGACAAAAAGACAAAAGACATGTAACTGACAAACAAGTTGAGCTGTTTTTTTTAAAGCTAATATTTGTTTTAAAATCTAATCTTACAAATTGTTCAGAATCAAAGTAACAGAGAGATGCACATTAAAACAATCTTGAAGTATCACATCAAAGCCAACAAATTAGCAAAGAAAGATGAGGGGAAAACTTGTTGGAAAGGATGTGGCAGAATAGACTTACTAATTCACTGTTAGTGGAGCTGTGAATTGGTTCAACCTTTCTGGAAAACTGTTTGGAATTATGCAAATAAAATTACTCAATTTTTCATATCTCTTGAACCAGAGATTCTGTTATTGGGACCATATTCCAAGTAAGTTAAAGATAGGAGTCTAGGGGAAGCTAGATGGTGCAGTGAATAGAGCATGGGCCCTGCAGTCAGGAGGACCTGAGTTCAAATCCCACCTCAGACACTTAACACTTACTAGCCGTGTGACCTTGGGCAAGTCACTTAACCACAATTGCCCTGCCTTCCCCCTCCAAAAAATAAAAGATAGGAGGCTAGACCTCTATGTACCAAAATATTCACAGCAGCATGATTTGTGTCATCATAAAGCTAGAAATAATTTATGTACCCAACAATTGAGTAGGAGCTGACAAAACTACGGTATCTGAATTTAATGGAATTAAATTAATTGCACTATAATGGAAGATAAAGAATTTACAGTGAAGAAGCAGAATAAAAATAGTTAAAGTAGATAAAATGTATTATATTACCTATAGCTTTGATAGTAGAAATAGGGGAATACTTAGTAAGAGATCATTCAGAGTAAAGAATGCAGAACCAGGGGGTGGCTAGGTGGCTGCAGAGTAAAGCAGTTGCAGCCTCAGACACTTAACACCCACACAAAAAAGCTAGCTGTGTAACTTTGGGCAAGTTACTTAACCCCAATTGTCCTCCAAATGGCAAAAAAAAAAAAAAAGAATGCAGAACCAGAAGACTGATAATGTTAATGAAACCAACTCTAAGGAACAACAAAAAATATGGGTCAAATGCAATAATATCATCAATATTAAAGCACACATTCTTCCTTTTTGTTAACAATCACAAGCTACAAAGTGGGATTTGATGTATATTATTAATCACGATCATATTGTTGGATCGTTTTGCTTAACTATTTGTGGGAATGTACTTTGTAGGAGAATGTATTTGGGTATTTTTTAGGAAATATCTACTGTTTCAGACAAAATGTATCAAAGAATTTTTAAAAGATATTGTATATACTATATTATAACAGAGAAAAGGAAAGATTCCAAAGAGATGGAAACTATTCTGTGTGTCTCTAGGACAAAGAAGGCTAATAGGGGCCAGTCACTGCCAATTACCCCTTAGGAAATGAGTTAGTCCAGGTAATCTAATTTTAGTGCTCAGTGGTTTAGGTGAGATTATAAACTAGGTCTCTGAGTTTATGACAGAGCTTATTATCAGAGTTTGAGTATGTGGAGGATGGAAAAAGTGTGGAAGAGTCAATAGGGAAAAAAAACGGGAAGGTATTTAAGCATTTAAATAGCTCCAGGCACTCTACAAGTATTATCTTAGTTGATGCTCACAACAACCTTGTGAGGTAAGTGCTGTTATTCCCTAAATTTTACAGTTAAGGAAACTAAGGTAAACAGTTTAAATGACTTACCCAGGAACACATAGCTAGTAAGTGTCTGAGGACAGATTTGAATTCAGATCTTCCTGACTCTGCCACCTTGCTGTTTCAATAATCATTGATATGATTATGAGTCTGAGAGAATACTAATTATTGTGAGTCCTTGTCAGTGTAGTATAAGCCAGTGCATACTGTGAGTGTGGTGTTGTTTAAGTGGAGATCCTGGGCAATTTGAGCTATGTTTTTGTCCTGAATATAGGTCCCAAGAGGGTTTGGATTGACCCTGTGGATGACCTTCCAATGAGGCTATTAACTACTCATGGAGACAAGTGCCCCAGCCTAAATTCAATCTGTGAAATTGAGGTTGGGTCCTAATGCCACTGTCTAGGTAGTGATATTATTAGTTGGTGACATTAAAGAGAGAGTCCTGTCAGATGAGGACATTTACCTGGCACAATTCTGATGGTTCTGCACAAGAAAAGAGAGAGCTCAGGAAGAATCAGATGAATACAGAATCTAAATGTGAAAGAGAATATATAGGGATCCAGATAAGAGAGAGTTATAGTATGCCATAATGTATTATAATTACATATGATATGATGATATAATACAATACAGTATGACATAATGTAATATAATATAAATCTAAAAGCATTTACTTATGAAACTGAATTTGGACAAGGAAAAATTATGAAACAAAATATAACCCAGATAAGTTTTTAAATGGTCATCTTAACAAAGTCCCTGAGGCTAAGTATATACACTTTAACTATCTAAGAAGTCATGTGGTATATACATTGTGTGAACACAAAGTCACTGTGCAAGTCAATTAATCTCTCAGAGGCCCTGCTAACTACTAAGAGTTGTATATCTGCATTGATGGAGAGAGTTTTTATACCTAGAGTTCTTGATAAAATGAAATCACTTATCTGGGGGTGAGGGACAGAGAAAGACAGAAAAAGGGAGGGAGGAAAAGAGAAAGAAAATGAGAAAAAGAGAAAGGAGAGGAAGAGAGAGACAGAGAGAAAGAAGAGAGGGAAAAAGAGGGAGAGCAAGAGAGTATAATCTACATAGATAAATAATTAGGAAAAGGGCCCCAAATTCTCCAATTAAAAAAATCAGCATTCATTCTACATACTACCATTGTTCCTGGAAAGGTGACATCACAATTGACTGTCTATGAATCAACTTACTATAAATGAAAGAACGAAAAGCATTTGTTAAAGCATTCATTATGTGCCAAGCACTGTATTAAATGCTGGGGATACACAAGCAAAAAGACAAGTCTCTGCCCTTATAGAGTTCAATGTAACTCCCTATATTTTCCCATCCCTAGATGCCATGCCCATATATGTTTTATCTCCCCACATCAGAGTGTAAACTCCTTAAGAATAGGGACAACCTAATTTTAAATTTTTTATCCTTAGAGCCTAGCATGGTGCCTGACATATAGTAAGAATTTAATAAATAATTTTTCATTCATTCATTCACACTCATTACCCATAGCTTCCTAAGTGCCAGAGAAAGGATAAATTCTCTGGCCTTAATGAATTCAGGTTATAATTAATCTACCTTGGAAGGGGAAAAGAGGTCACTACCTATGATTTCTTTTGTATGGGGAACATATTTAGATCAACATGTTTTCCATAATTTATATTTTATTTATAGTTCTAGGAAGTTGCCTGAGGCACGAGGAAGTTGAAATGACTAGCCCATGGTCACACAACCAATATATACCAGAGGCAAGCCCCAGGTCTTCCTGCCTACAAGACCAGCATCCTATCTCCTACCATGTTGCCTCTAAAGCTTATATGACTTAAAATAATTGGATATTATTATTGAGAATTGTTACCCTGAAAAATAAACTATTTCCAATTTATAAGATTATAAGTGTAAACAACTCTGAGGTAACACACCACACCTATCAGATTGACTAATATGATAGAAAAGGAAAAAGACAAATGTTGGAGGGGATGTAGGAAAATTGAGACACTAATGTGTTGTTTGTGGAGTTGGGAACTGGTTCAACCATTCTGGAGAACAATTTGGAATTATGTCCAAAGGATTATAAAACTGGACATACCGTTTGACCCAGCAATACCACTACTAGATCTATATTCCAAAGATTTTTTAAAAAGGAAGAGGATATGTATGTACAAAAATATAACAACTCTTTTTGTGGTGGCAAAGAATTAGAAATTGAGGGAATACCTATCAATGGCAAATGGCTGAACAAGTTGTGGTATAAGAATGTGGTAGAATATTATTGTGCTATAAGAAATAACAAGCAGGATGCTCTCAGAAAAATCTGGAAAGACTTACATGAACTGATGCAAAATGAAATGAGCTGAACCAGGAGAACATCGTACAAAGCATATGATGTCAATTGTGAATGACTTACCTATTCTCAGCAATATAGTGATTCAAGACAATTCTGAATGACTTTTGTTGAAAAAATGCTCTCCATTCCTAGAGAAAGAACTAAGAATCTGAATGAAGATTGAAGCATACTTTTAAAAATTTTAGTTTTCTTGGTTTCTTTTATTGGTTTGTGTTTTCTTTCATGCCATAACTTTCATGCCAAATATGGAAATATGTTTTGCATGACTATACATGTATAACTTATATAAAATCATTTGCCTTCTCAATAAAGGGGGAGTCAAGGCAGGAGGGAGAGAATTTGGAACTCAAATTTTTAAAAATGAACGTGAAAATTGTTTTTACATGTAAGTGGGAAAAATAAAATATTAAATATCTTTTTAAAAGATTATAAACTTAATTATTACATAGGTCTCACAAATCTTGACTAAAAAAATCCAAATTCATTGTCAGGGTAATGTGGAGGAGACAGACTGTGAGTTTGTGGAAAACATCTCCTCAGCCAAAGTGACCTTAGAAGTCAAGGAAACAGAGCTACAGAATTGCGTAAATAGAGACCCTCAGGCTGACAAGGACAAGATGAGCTTTGCTTATTTCTATTTTGAAGGAGGCCTCCATTATATTACAGATCTCTGGCCCCACCAGGGTATTCTGATGAGATTAACAACAGACTAAACATCCACACTGGAACAAACCTGATCTTTGGCAATACCTGAGACTCCAAGGTTAACACATTCTTCTTTAAATCACCTAATATCCTGTCTCTTTCGGTCAGCCTTGTCCATATAAGCAAAGTACCTGAGTAGCCTCACCTGATAGGCTCCTTTTGTCACTGGTAATGTCATACTAAAACTGTGTAAACCCTCTGTGTGTGTGTGTGTGTGTGTGTGTGTGTGTGTGTGTGTTCCCCTTGTTGCTATCTGTGGGACCACTGCCCATCAGCTCATAAGACTAAACTTTTTATCATCTAGCATTTTTTTGTTCAGTTGTGTCAGACTCTTTTGTGATCCCATTTAGGCTTTTCTTGGTAAAGATATTGGAGTGGTTTTCCATTTCCTTCTCCAACTCATTTTACAGATGAGGAAACTGAGGCAAACAGGGTTGAGTAACTTTCCCAGGGTCACACAGCTAGGAAGTATCTGAGACTAGATTTGAATTCACGAAGATGAGACTTCCTGACTCTAGGTCTAGCTGCTCTCCATTGAACCACCCAGCTGCCCTACCTTACCTCCAGCCTTAGCTCCAATATTGATTTCCTGTCAAAGGAACCAAAGTGGGAGATATCACTCTGTTTGAGAGGATCTTGGGACTTCTGGGTTGAGGAATCCCCCAACCACTGTATGCCAGACACTCAGCGTGTTTTAAGCCTAAAAGCTGATAGGAAGACTGTCATCAAAATTGAGCCAAGGTGCTGAAAAACATAAGATGTGACCTGGGGGAAAAAGTCACCATGCAATAAAAGAGTCTTGGTTCGTGAATGTTCAATGCCAAGTAAAATCAGAAATTACGTCTGTTTTCATTCCATCACAGACTAAAGGAAGCCTGTAAGTAGGAGTGTGGGCTTGGTGGTGCTTCCATACGTATGTCACTGGATCAGCAGCCTCTATCCTCAGGGTGCTGTATGAAGGAAGCTCACAGTGACATTTCAGTCTTTTGGTTTGAGAGGCTGTCTGACACTCAAAAAATGATCCACAGAGACCAAAAATTTAAAAAGAAGCCTTTGAGACACTGGTTTATACTAACAGCTCTCATGAAATACACATAATTAGGCCTGGGAATAGAATATAATAAGGCCATGGGGATAGAAGGGACTTTGGGATGACATCTAATTCACCTCATTTTCTTTTTTTTTTTTCTTGGAGGGCTAAAGGCAGGGCAATTGGGGTTAAGTGACTTACCCAAGGTCACACGGCTAATAAGTGTTAAGTGTCTGAGGTCTGGATTTGAATGCAGGTCCTCCTGACTCTAGGGCAGGTGTTCTGTTCACTTTGCCACTTAGCTGCCCTTCACCTCATTTACAATCCACAGATCAACTCTGGCCTCTGTGGCAGCTGCTGGCACAGCAGATAGAGCGCTGGGCCTGGAATCAAGAAGACCTGAGTTCAAATGTGGCCTCAGACGCTGACTAGTTGTGTGATGGTGGGCAAGTCACTTAACCCCTGTTTGTCTCAGTTTCCTCAACTGTAAAATAGGGATAATAATAGCTATAATAACAACAACAACAATAATAATCACTTCCCAGGGTTGTTGTGAGGATCAAATGAGTTATTTATAAAGTGCTTAGCACTGTTTGTGGAACATAGTAGATGGGATATAAATGCTTATTTCCTTTCCCTCTGGCTAAGGAAATGATCACATTTTCTTTTTCTTTTTTTATTTTGGAGGGGGGAAGGTAGGGCAATTGGGGTTAAGTGACTTGCCCAAAGTCACACAGCTAGGGTTTTTGTGTTAAGTGTCTGAGGCTGGATTTGAACTCAAGTCCTCCTGATTCCAGGGCCAGTACTCTATTTACTGCACCACCTAGCTGCCCCTATGGTCACATTTTCTGTGTGGTTTCAAGTGAATTAGCTACCTTCTTCTAACACTTTGCTCTCATATACATTTTTTAAAACTTTGATCTTTAGAACAGCCTCCTAAAGTTGGGAAGACAACCATTATTATCTCTATTTTATACCACAAGGAAACCAAAATTTAGAGAGGACAAGTGATTTGCTCAGAATCACTTAGGACTGAAGATGGGCAGGGCTTGATGTGGTTTGAGGTGTTCAGGGACCCCTCAAGGACTGAAGGGCAGGGCAGGGTCATCTAGAAAGAATTCATGGACTCAAGCAATCTCTAAGTCAAGTTGGCAAAGGTTTATTGTTATGCCATCCAGCAGGCAAAAGTTTGTAAGAAAGCTTCGACCTTAGAGGGGTACAATCAAACATGTGCCAAGTATGCTAATTAGGTGATTCAGGGTGGGATTAGGTAGCGTTTAAGGAGTAGTCAGTTCTTAAAGGAACATGAACTATTTGCATCTCCTGCGCAGTCTTTTTACCCAGAGTTCACCAGGAAAAGCAGGGGTTGGGCACAAAGAGGTATGATTTTTAGGTCTGCTGTATTGAGGCTTGTCCAGTCTACCACTAATCAATGTCTTGTTTGACGAGATGGATGTAGGGAGTGTACATGTGTCTTAAGTCTAGGATACACATAATGAGGAGTCTAGAATGCATATAATGAGGTAGGGAGTGCCAGTTCAAACCAGTAATTCCTACCAGCATGGTTTGTCACTGTACCAGAGAGAGAGATAAGTGTTTCACTGGGGCTCACTCATGAGTAATTGCTAGGCTTAGTGTTCTTGGGCTGGGGAGAAGCTGCCAGAGACAGTGTTTTTGAGGCTAGAGAGAAATATGGTCTTGGAATTGGGGTGTGAGCACAAGCACCCAAGTACTCCATCAGGCTGATGCTCAGATTCAGTGTTCTTGCCCCTATATCATAACTGTCTGACTAAAGTTCCAAAAGAGAGACAATGGACTTAATATATCAATGTCCCTTACGCTGACTCTTTTCCCAATGTATATAGCCCCATCATGCTTCTGGGTGTACTTACCCCCAAACTTACTCTCACATCAACCTTGCCTTTTGCCTTCCACCCTCCAGATTGGCTTTCTGTCCATTCCCTTATTTCCTACTATGTTCTTTTGTATTTTGGAACACTTTAAGTCAATTAGACTAGCAAGTCTTTATGTTTTTTGTATCATAGGCTACTTTGGCAGTCTTGTGAAGCTAATGGGCTCCCTCTCAGAATAATGTTTGTTACCTACATTTATTACTAAAGGAAATGTTAAATTTCAGGTAGAGGCTAATAAAAATAGAGATGTCATTTTTTCCCCATTCAAGTTCATGAACCATCTGAAATCTATACATAGAACTCTTGGCAAGGGCAGAGACAAGTGAAGGAAGGGGGTTAGTGGATTTGAGGTTTAGCACCCTTTAAAACTGGACAGATTACAAGATCACTTTACAAAAGTCATACAGAAAGGTAATTCACACCAAGATTTTAAAAGATTAGGTACAATTAAGTGAGATTTAAAGAAATAAAAGCGAGTGGGTGTCATCAGATACTTTAAAAACCAATCCTTTAGTATTTATAAATCATTATTTCTATGGATTTTTCCTTGGGCTTACATAGTCTGCATCTTTTAAATTCTGCCTTCAAATATTATAAAATCACAGATCTTCAGAGATGGAAAGAATACCAGAGGTCAAATAGTTCAACCAATACCTGAACAAGAACCGCCTCTCCAAAATCTCCAACAAGTGGTCAGTCATCCAGCTTTAGTGGCAACTGGTGACACAGTAGTTAGAGTGCTGAGCCTGAAATCAGGAAGAACTGAGTTCAAATCCAGCCTCAGATACTTAGTAGCTATATGATCCTAGGCAAGTCACTTAACCCATTTACCTATGTTTCCTCAACTGTAAAGTAGGAATAATAATAGCATCTACCTCTCAGAGTGAAGATCAAATGAGATAACATCTGTAAAAAGTGCTTAGCACAATGCCTGGCACATGGTAGACTCTACTCTAATGGATCTTGGAAGGCAGCCCATTATACCAACAAACAGCAACCTAATTATTAGGAAACATTTCTGTATTTGGAGCCTAAATCTGCCTTTCTACAATTATTGTTTCTAGTTTTGCCTAGTTGGGGCCAAGAAGAAAGACTCTAATCCCTCTTTCATGAGGCAGCCCTTCAAATCCTTGAAGACAGCTATTAAGTCACTGCTAAGTTTACTTTTCTTTAGGCTGAACATCCCCGGTTCCTTCAATGAATGCTTCAATAGCCTCATTTCAAGCAGTAAAACTCCTTTGACTGTCTTCTCTAATTTAAAATGGAATATCATAGCCACTTGATCACCATGATTATCCTTAACACTTTGTGTTTGAAAGCATTAAAAAGTCCTTTTAAGGATGCTAAAAGCAGCATGGTAGAGTTTAAGTTAGATTTGTGTTTTAGTTCCTGTTCTTCCAGTTACTAATGGTGTGACCTTGGGCAAATCAGTTCCAACCTTCTTTGTGCCTCGATTTCTTTATCTGTAAAAATGGGGATAATAAGGGATGGCTAGGTGGTACAGTGAATAGAGTGCCAGCTCTGGAGTCAGGAGGACCTGAGTTCAAATCTGAACTCAGACACTTAACACTTACTAGCCGTGTGACTTTGGGCAAGTCACTTAACCCCAACTGCCCCTGCAAAAAGCAAAAAAAAAAAAATGGGGGTAATAGTTGCACTACTGTCTTAATGTAGTTTGAGTGAAGTTCAGGATTCTTGGGTACAAAGAAGGGGGCAGAACATCAAAAAAGAGAACACATCAGGAGTGGAGAACTAGTGGAAAAAAAAGGAAAGCAGGCAAGCTTTATTGAGGGAAAATAAAATTCAAAGGGATAAGTCAGAGAGGTTGAAAACAGGCTAGGTCTGCTACCAGGGTAGCACCAAAACCCAGTAAAACTTGGGTGGGTTGTTACAAGGTTCTTATCTGGCTCAAAGAGGACGAGACATTGGTGAGAGGGAAGAGGGAGTCAAGGTTTGGGGACTGATACTGGTTCATGCAGCAGTTAGCTAGGTGGCTCAGTGGACAGAATGCTGGACCTGGAGTGAGTTCCAATGTGGCCTCAGAAACTGACTAGCTATGTGACTGGGCAAATCGCTTAACCTCTTTTGCCTTTATTCACTGGAGAAGGAAATGGCAAACCACTCCAGTATCTTTGCCAAGAAAATTCCCACAGACAGTAGGGTGCATGGGGTCACAAAGAGTCAGGTATGACTGACTGGCACAACGACTGATTCATTCTGTGAAGGAACACCTAGGGAAATTGGGTCTTGGTTGATATTCTATTTCCCTCAAGCGCCTCATAGGGGTATTGGGAGGAAAGGGCTTTTTGTTTGCAAAGTGCTATGTGAATGTGAGCTTTTATTACCAAAACCTCAAATAAAATCAAATATATCTGCTCTCAAATACAGACTATTTCCTTTTTTTTCTAAAGGTAGAGTCTGTTTTCTAGTTATAAATCCAAGCTAACCAGAAAATAACTTATTAAAACATGCATATACAGTATGCAACTAAGTTTTTATATGTCGATATAAAATGGTTTCATATTTTTTCAGGCTTCCCTCAAATCTGATTACAGTGTGAATTTAGTAGAAATGGAGGCCCCCATTGTCTCCCTCACACAGGATAGGTGCTCAACAAACACATAGTCCTTGAATGAATAAATGCCTGGATGGAGGCATGGAAGATGTAGAGGATGGAGAAGGGAATGATTCAATTCATTAAGATCTTCTAGTGAGCCATTTAAATGTTCAAAAGGCAAAGAAATGGGTAAGGAAGAGGGAGGAAAAGCAGAGGCGAGAGGCTGGAGTAATTAGTCCCTTGGGTAATGGAAGAAGTTAACTCCTACCATAAAAGTAGTTTTCATTGTTTCCACTTGAAAAAAAATGCAGAAGCAGACTATGGACACTTATTCCATTTATAACCACATAGAACGCAAATATAAACTATGGGTCTGATGTGAAAGAACAGAGGATGATTTTTACACTGGGGGTGGAACAACCTGAGGGTGTTCCATCTCTCAATTCATTACCAAGCATTTGTCTATGGGTTTTAGGTAATTGAGCAAATAATGCCCTTGACAACCATTCCCTACTCAGACTCTGAGACAAGGTAATTAATTAGAAGCCAGAAGGGGGTTGTTAACAGCTGCTAATGAACCACTATTGAGGGAATTACTTACTAGGGAACTATAAGATGCTGTAAATGTGCATGAAC
The DNA here is from genome assembly GCF_028583685.1 of Petaurus breviceps papuanus. Classification (NCBI taxonomy): domain Eukaryota; kingdom Metazoa; phylum Chordata; class Mammalia; order Diprotodontia; family Petauridae; genus Petaurus; species Petaurus breviceps. Next base: position 3,832,694 of record NW_027186296.1, on the reverse strand, counting down.
AAGTAGTTTAGGTTCAGCAATGTCTCTTGGTCATATCTCATCCAATGAAGGGAAGGTCTAAGTTGTGAGGAAGGGCATGGAGTTTTCCATCATGTGATTTGTATGAATTTGGCTTGTTAATCATGAACCTTTTGGAAAATCGCTAGAGAGTTATCAGGTTTGACTTTCAATTCCATTCAAAAAGCTTTTATTAATCTCCTACTGTACACCATTTTACAGAAAGGAGAGGTCAGTTTGACCATGAAACTATTAAAAAACTCCACAGAGGATGAAGAATCTGATGTAGGTTTTGAAGGACAGGTAGTATGGATAGGAACAAAAGAAGGAAATATATGAATACTACTGAAGAAGGTAAATGGTACTGATTTACCACATCCTTATGTGGGGTTAAAGGTAGAGACTCATTGATGTTCTGGGTGCTAAAGATACAAAGTCCAGAGTAAAATAATCCCATCTCTCAGAGACAGAAAGCAACATGTGCAAGGCAAATCAAACCACCATTACTATTGACCATTCTTTCCTCTCAGACCCTGATGGGGACAGTCTTGAACCCATCCTTGGGTTCAACCCACTGCTTCTAGCTCAGCCCCTATGGTATTATTGTGGAGAATGTGCCTACATTCCTTATTTTCACCCTGTAATAACTACTGACCAACTTCTACCAACAAGCAGATAAGCTCTGAGAATGGCCACATCCCTTGACGACCATTCCTGCTTCCAGCCCAGTCCTTGTGGCCATCACCAAAGAAGGCATTTCCTATAGAGAGGGCACCAGTCATCCCCACCAATCAACTTTCACCCACAGAGTAGGCAAGCTAGCCTAGATGAAGCTGGGAGGTACCCTGAGTAAGAAACAGGAGACAGCAAATGCCAGGCAAGTCAAGCCACTACCCCCACCATAACTGCCATCTCTCCTCAGACTGTAATGGTTGTTGAACCCTAGAGCCTTGAGAATAGCAATGCTTCAGTCCAATGACCTCAGACATCATCCTGGGAAGCAAATCTTATAGAGATGTGGCCCCTGCTCCTTCAGGTCCTGCAGCCACAGCTCTTGAAGATCCAGAAAAGAAATATTTTGCCACCGAAGTCCTTGGGACTGTCAAACTGTTCAACATCAGAAAATGATATGATTTTATCAGGGGAAATGACAGTGAAGAAGATACATTACCTCCTATTTTGTTATTCCATCCTAAGGACCATGGGACCTTTCCATCTGACTTGTAGCTAAAATTATCCATATCCATATGTATATGTATGTTTATGTATGTATATACATATACATATACATAAATATATCTGAAATCTCTCCCATTAGAATATGAGCTCCTTGAGATCAAGGGACTCTCTTACATGTATCATTTTCACATGTACTGTTTGTATTCCCAAGGCTTAGTATAATGCTTTGCACATTGTAAGCACTTACAAATTTATTAACAAATACTGCATTCATTCATTCATTCATTCAAGGAGTTCTAAAGGATTAAGGGTTAGAGAACAACTTTTACACAGATAAGTAAGGATAAGATATATGAAAAGTATGTTTTGTGGGGGGAATACTTACAATCCAGAAATCAGGAAAGACAGAGACTAGCACTTGATCTGAGCCTTGAAGGGAGGATTCCAAGGATTGGAATTAAAGGATTCCAAGGGGTGAAGACAGGGAGAGAGCATACCTAACCTGGCAGAGAGCCTAAGCAAAGGCCCAGAGGTAGGAGGTAAGATGTTTTAAATGAGAGTGCATCTCTCTCCCTTCTATAAAGCTGTAAAGGATCAGTGTAGATTTGTAGCAAGTTAAAGAGAAGATACACACCAGAAATAGGAATGGTCAATCCATCCTGGAGAAGGAATCGTTTTCAGGAAGATGCTACTTCAACACCATCTTCTGAAGAATTAGAAGCATCATACTGCAGTAGGAAAAGTGCTGGGTTAGAGTTAGAAGACGTTGGTATGAATCCTATGTCTGCCACTTGCTGCCTATATGATTTTGAATAAGGTAACTTAACCTCTGTGGACCTCAGGTTTCTCATCTGTAAAATGAAGGGTACTTCATGACCCCTATGGGCCATTCCAGACAGAAATCTGGTCTTCAAGAGTTTTTCATTTGTACATTTCTAGGAGGCACCTAGAAGCTGCTAGATGATATAGTAGATGGAGGACTAGATGTGGAGTCAAGAAGACCTGAGTTCAAATCTAGCCTCAGTTACTTACTAACTGTTGACCCAGGCAAGGTCACCTAACCTCTGCCTGCCTCAGGTTCCTCAGCAGTAAGATGAAATAATAATAGCAACTACTTCATAGGGCTGTTGCGGGGATCAAATGAAATAATATTTGCAAAGTACTTAGTATTATACCTGGCACATAGTTGACACTTAAATGCTTATTCCCTTCCCTTCTAGGATATAAACTTTGTTGTTCACTTGTTTCTGATCCCATAGACCTTAGCTTGCCAGGCCCTTCCATATTCCACTATCTCTCAAAGTCTGTTCAAGTTCATGTTCATTGTTTCCATGGCACTATCTATCCATCTCATCCTCTGCTGTCTTCTTTTCCTTTTGCCTTCAATATTTCCTAACATCAGGGTCTTTTCCAATGAGTCCTGTCTTCTCATTGTGGCCAAAGTATTTAAGCTTTAGCTTTGGTATTTGACCTCCCAGTGAATAGACTAAATTAAATTATTAGTAAAAATTAATTTCAAATTAATTTAATTAATAAACTTTACTGGCAATAAATGATACATTGCTGGGCTTGGGTCCAGATATCAATAAAATATATACTAATTGAGGGCTTGATTCACTCTATCACTACTCTGGGTAAAAAAAAAATTAAAGTACTATTCATGTATCTTTCAAACTAAGCAGGAAGAAAAAGCTAAGAAACATCTAGTGAGCTACACTCAATGATATCAATGACATATGAAATTTCATGGTGTGCACTATATTTCCAATAGTCATGGAAGCATACAGAAGTGTCTGTGTGGGCATGAGACTGGAGGAGGTAGACAATAATTTTGGGGAAAGCATCTCCCAAGGAGGAAAAAAAAGTAATGTTAGAAGTCAAAGAAATGGAGATACAGGGTTGTATAAATAGATACAGACCCTTATTCTAAATTTTATTCACTGACAGGTTAAACCCACTGATTCTATCTTGAAGGAGGCTTCCACTATCTTAGAGATCTCCTGCCCCTAATTCTAAGATTAACTATAGACAAAATATCCCCATGGGAACAAGCTTATTTTTGGCAGTTCCTGAAACCTGTAGGTTAACATGTTCTAACTCTGAGGGCAACAGTGTACCCCAAATCACCTAACATCCTGTTCCTTTTACTCAACCTTCAAAATAAGGAAAGTGACTGAACAGCCTCACCTGGTTGATAGGGCTCCTTTTGCCACTAGCAATGTCACCCTAACACTCTAAAACCCTATATACATATGTGTATCTACCCTTTTTGATGTGTCTCTATCCAACTGATAACTTACCATCAGCTGATGTTAATTAAAATTTTTGTCTTCTAGTCTTGTCTCCTAATTTATTGACCTCCAGTCAAATAGACTAAGGTGGGAGGAATCACTCTCCAGAAGGATCTCAGGACCTCTGGGTTAAAGAATTCTCCAATAAAACTATGTTTCAAGGAGGAGGTAGGCAGAATTTGAGGTAGGTTTTGAAGGATGGGTAGTTTAGATAGGAATAAAAAGGAAGAGAAAACGTTTGAATGGTACTGACTCATCATAGCTCTATATAAGGTTAAGGATTGAAAGTCATTCGAACTTGAAGTTTAGAGTCTGTGGGACCTATGTGTGAAAAATCAGATTTCAAAAACAAAAAAATGAAGGCACTCTGGCCTGGAGATGTATTTTTGAACTGCAGACATTTGTCAAATTATCATTTTAGCAGTTTTCAAAAAATGTTTTTATCTTAGGACCCCATTACACTTTTAATAATTATTGAGGAACCCGAAGAGTTTTTTTATTTTAATGTGGGTCATATCTATCAATATTTATCTTCTTTTAAACTAAAGCTATGAAATTGGGATAATAATCATACCTATGTCCCAGAGTTGTGAGGATAAGATGCAATATTTGTAAAGTACTTTGCAAACTTTAAGGCATTATATAAATATTATTGTTGTTTTGAGTCACTTTTTTTCCCTTTAATTGAAAAACAAATTACTTTATATTTTGAATCATGTGATCCTGAGTGATGATAAGGAAAACCAATGGTTACTCCTTAGGTGAATGTGAGATAGTGACATTTCCAGGTTGAAATCTGGTGGGGACAATAAACCAAAAGAAGTGAGAGGTCCTTAAAGTATACCTAGGTGTAGCAGCATACACCCTAGCATCCCCAGAGAGGCTGCCAACGCAGTCTTCTTAGATATGCTTTTCTAAAGGAAAGCAACTCAAAATGGGTTAACAATCTTGCTTTAATTAAACATATGTCATTTACCTAGTTCAGGGGAAAAAGGTCAGCACCCTGAACTTCAAAGAATACAAACAAGTTGCAAGCAGACAACAAATGCAGAGAAACATCAGCAGACAGGCTTTCAACTGTCTGACCATTACATCCATACCTAGTCAGTTACCAGAGAGGGAAGCACCAACATTTGGGTTTTCAAAG
>NW_027186296.1:3785393-3827980 GCF_028583685.1 Petaurus breviceps papuanus | reverse complement strand
GGGGGGGGGGGGGGGGGGGGGGGGGGGGGAGCTCGACGGCTTCCCAGACTCTCATCTGGCCAAATCACACAACTCTTCCCAAAGTGAGCCCCAAAACAAAATGTCACATCAGGGTATGTATAGCCTTCTCCTGGATCAGAGAATGTCACAGCCCTCTTGACTCACTGGCCAATCACAAAGTATCTAGGTGTGGGCATTCCTGAAAAACAAGCCTCCCGCCACAGGCTGCAAGTGACCACATTCAGCCTATTGGGGGCAGAGTATATTTTCAAATCAAGGAAGGTTCTCAGAGTCACTTAAGGCTATCAAAGGGCCTAGGGGCAGGGAAGATCTTAGATTCCCACTCCCATAAAACCAGTTCATTCATGTTAGGATGAAGTCTCCACAGGCAAAACATAAAGTTTCTGAGCACAAACTTTATGACTTGACATGCTTACATAAGCAACAAAAATAGTAAGAGCATAGGCACAAAGTTGAGAAAGAGTATGACATGTTTAGGAAATAATGAGAGATTTGCTACATTAGAGGCTAGATTTCATGGTGGAGTATAGAATTGCAGAGCTTAGAGGACTTTTTTGTGGTGTACTGGGAAGGGAACTAAATAAGGGAATCAGTAGATCTGGTTTCTACTCATCATACTGCTGTTAATTGATTGCCTGAATTTAACCTTTCCTTATATTAATTCTGTCATCTGTAAAATGAGGAATTTGGGTTATCCCAGTCAGGAAAATCCTTCCCTGGATAACTTCTTCTGCTTCTCTTCGTCTTCCCATCACTGAACTATCAGGCACCACCTATCCACCTTTGACGCAATACAATCACCCTGGCCAGCAAATGACCAGATTCTTGCTAAGGATACTAGCAATGGGAAACAAGCTTTGGATTTCTTCTCAAGTCAAAGGAACATCAGGTCAAGGGACTGTATGATTATATTTATTCTGATTAGGCTCTTTATAAATCTCACGTGTGGAGAATGAGAGATATGAGAAAACCTTCAAGACAGATATGATCAAGAAGAGAGCAATACAGCCCTTAGGCAAGTCTGAAGGCTGGCAACAATGGTGACATTTTTATTTTCACTATGAAAGTCATGAATACCCTCATAAGTAGTTGACTAAATTGGATCCAATTGTAGATTCGACAAAGACTCATTAGCAAGCAGAAGAGAGTTCCACTCTATTTTTAGCTACAGGATGCCTGGTGCAATGCCTATTCATATAGCATTTTCATTTCTCATTGCCTTCAGTGCTGACATGAAAGTTAATGTTAATCTGCCAACTCATTCTGATTGGATTGCTTTGGAAGTCACTCCAAAGTCACAATGGCTAAATGGGATGAAGCCGTTAAGACAGAAATGCATTTCAGTTAATACCATGGGCAGCACTGAAGCTAAGCCAGTGCCAGCCCTAATTCCTGAAAGAAAACAAATCCACAATAATCCACCTTCTAATTCTGCACAGACTGGCACGACACCAAATAATATCAAGCTTGCACCCTCTTCACCCCTACATGCTCAAGCTATTCCATCCTGGGCTGAGTCACCCTCTCATTCACTCACTTTTGAGGTCAGTAAGCATCATACATAGAAAGCTGTGATCTATGTCAACACAAACCCTTTTCCTGTGTTTATCTAAAATAAGAAAATTTTGTGTTGATATGTATTGGGCTCAGAACACTTCTTATATGTGTATCTTTTTTTTTTCCCCGCTGAAAATCATTAGCAGCTAAAGCAATCTGTATTTGGAGAGATAACAAACATGCTTGTCCCTAAGCAAAGATTTTAAGTTAAAAATGTCTCTGCTTTATCATCATCTCTTTGAGTATCTCTTTTTCTACATCAAGAACAACCCCTGAGTGTAGCCAGTATGGCAAATTAGAGGCAACCCAGATGAACTCTTTCAACATTACCCTCCAAACAACTTTAATGCCTCAAATAAAATTTGGAGTGGCAGAGCCAACAAAAGTCAGGGTGAGACATTTTTTAAGCCTAAGAAAACATAGGAGGTCAGCAGGAGATGCTTATTATACTGAGGAAGTCTGTCCAGAGTCCACACAACCTCGGTGGCAACAGCAGCCATAGCAACAGTAGCAGCTTCCTGAGCTCTCAGTCCAGAGACTGTGAGGGGGTCAGAAAACTGGCCAAAAAGAAGTTATAGAGGACCCTTTGCTGGCACTGGGTATAATTGGCACTGACTGGCAATTATATTGTCCATATGCAGCTCTGGGTCACAGTTCCAGGGTGAAAAAGAACAGTGAAGGTTGGTCACAATGGAACAGGGCTCCTGATTACAGTTCCAAGGCAAAGAAAGTACTACTACTTGTGGCTGCAGGGGAACAGGGGTCCTTCCTGGGTAAAGACCAGAGTGCAGAATGGGAGAGCAGTGACCATCCTTTCCCAGGATCACACCACCTTGGAAGCACGGAAAACATGCCCCCAGAACTAAATCTGAGAACAGTAGTATGAAAAACCTGAAGCTTCTGACAATGCCTCCCCATCCCCAGATGAGCAGAGACCAACCTTAACATAAAGTTCAAAGTCAAGAAATAGACTGGAAAAATGAATAAACAACAGAAAATTAACTTGATCGTGAAAAGCTACTATAGTGTCAAGGAAGATCAAGACACAAACCCCAAAGAAGAATGTCAAAGCAGTCACAAACAAAGCCTCAAAGAAAACTGCTAATTGGACTCAACTCTAGCAAGAATTCTCAGGAGCCTTAAAGAAACAGATAAGAGTGGTAGAGGAAAAACTGGGAAAAGAAATGAAAATGGTACAAGAAAATTATGGAAAGGGAATTAACATCTTAGTAAAAGAAGCACAAAAATATACTGAAGATAATAATATCTTCCTTTTTTTTTGGAGGGGGAAGGCAGGGCAATTGGGGTTAAGTGACTTGCCCAAGGTCACATGGCTAGTTTTTTTGTGTTAAGTGTCTGAGGCTAGATTTGAACTCAGGTCCTCCTGACTCCAGGGCCAGTGCTCTATTCACTGTGCTACCTATCTGCCCCAAGAAAATAATATTTTAAAAAACAGAATTGGCTTAATGGTAAAAGAGGTATAAAATCTCACTGAAGAAAATGATTCCTTAAAAATTAGAAAAGAATGTTAAAAAAAATTAATTTGGTGGGGGATAAGCAATCCTGTCCTATTTTCATATGCCTAATACCTATCTACTTCATTCCTTAATTTATTCACAGAAAGTTTATGAAGTCCCTTTTATATGCAACACATTGGAGGAGAAACAAAGACTTGGCCCTTGCCCTTAAGGATCTTACATTCCAGTAGATTATGGTACCTTCTCTTAAAATATGCTTTCAAGCCTGGATAAATTCACTTGCACTAAAATGTAAGTGACAAATAAGGATTAGCATGTTACTTTTTCCAGAGGTATTCTAGTTGGGATACTTACTAGTGGTGTAACCTTAGAAATTGTCTTAGTTTGCATTTCTGAGTTCAAAGGATTCCCATGGCTTGCATAGGCTTTATTTATACATATGAATAAAAAGAAATGAGCAGTACTGAATGATGCTAAGTATCAGCTCCTACTCAATCTTGTCAGTTAAACTCTTTAAGAAAGTCATATTCATTGCCTTCACTTTCTCACCTCTCTTAATATTCTGCAGTCTGTCTTCTGACCTCATTATTCAACTGAAGACACTTTCTCCATTGTTACCATTGATGTCTTGATCGCCAAATCTGATAGTCTTTTTTCAGTTGTCATTCTTTTTGACCTCTTTTTGTTATTTGACACTATTGACCACCAAGCATCTCCTCCTAAATGCTGCGTTTTTGTGATTGCACATGAAACTGCAAATCTATTATGGACAACTTCCTATTCCTTTTAAATATGCAATAAAATTGTCATGTAATTTTCTCTTTTTTTCCTTCCTTCCCCCCTCCTACCTAGAGGTAGCTACCATTAGACTGCACCTATCCTTAGTTTTCTCCTCTCCAAAATAATGGGATTGGAGCAGATGGCATCTTAGATCCCTTCTGGCTCTACATCTATAATTTTCTGCTTTTTGGAGGGTAATTGGGGTTGTGTCACATGGTCACATGGCTAGTTTTTGTGTTAAGTGTCTGAAGCTAGATTTGAACTCAGGTTCCCCTGACTCCAGGGCTAATGCTCTATTCACTGTGTCACCTAGCCTCCCCGACATCTATAATTTTCTGATCTTATGAACTAAACCCTCCCTGCTTCTGTAGAGGGCACTACAATCCTTGCAGTTACCCAGTTACTCAGGTTAAAAACCTTAGTGTGATTCTCAACTTTCATTCATTACATATATCCCATCACTAGGACAATTACATGAGTGGAGACAATAGACAGTCTACTGGCACTTACTAATGTGCCAGACACTGCAATGGGAGATGAGTGCTTTATGGGAGGAATAGAAAGGAAGCCAATTTTACTGGATCACAGCACATGTGGAGGGGAATAAAGTGTAAGAAGATAAGAAGGAAGGGGTCAGGAATCAAGGGTGTCCTGCAGCCAACTTGAACTAGCACAAAGAGTTTATTGTTAAATTTTCAACCTACGTATTTATTCCTCTGAAATCAGCAAACACTACAAATCAGGGCTTAATTTTTCATTTTGTTGACTACCTAAACTTAATAAAGTACTGGAGAAAACATAAATAATTCAGATTATACTTAAAATTTCATCCAGTGTACGATCTTTTTGAGAGTCACTTGATAAGCATTTACCACTACACCCTTACAGAGAGCACAGATTTGAACATGCATCTCTTGATTCCCAGTGAAATAGCGTTTTCATTTTTCTGTGTTGTCTCCCATGGTGAGAGTATGGGCAGCTAGGTCTCACAGTGGATAGAGCACTGGGCCTGGAGTCAGGAACTGGCTCATCTTCTTGGCTTTAGACACTTATTAGGTATGTGACCCTGGGCAAGTCACTTAACTCTGTTTGCCTTACTTCCTGTCTGTAAAATGAGCTAGAGAAGGAAATGGCAAACCACTCCAATATCTTTGCCAAGAAAACCTCAAATGGTCAGACATGACTGAAACAATTGAACAACAACTCCTATGATAAAATTCTATTTATCCAAAATCCATGTTTGGCAGATTAATAATCTATATCACTAATTTTTTAAGAATAAGAATATTATCAATTATAATAATTATTAAAAATTCTCCTGATATAATATTTTTTACTAATTTAGAAGATATTTCAGGATCATGTGGAACCCCAATGTAATCATTTTGAGAGGCAATTATTAGGGTATAGGAATATAGTGACATAAAGTAAAATTAGGTTGATTTTGCATTGACCCCTATTACACGGTCTGAAATTTTTTCTTTTAAATAAATTCCAAGTAGCTGGTTTACTTATCATTTCCTGCAAAAGCTCTCAGAACATTGGGGAAAAAGCAGTTTGGATTCTGGATAAACAAGAGTTTGCTATGTAACCCACACTGACTACTCATATATGCAATTTATTTTCTAGAAGAGCCCAAGGCAATGGGTCGTTTTAAAATATGGAATCCTTAACCTGTGTCATCTTCCTTATTATTAATGCAGGGATGAAATTTTCTCTGAATTCACAAAGTTTCAACTTTGGTAATTAGACATATTTATGCCTATATGGTGCTGGTTCACGTTTATAGATCCAATCTAATCCAATTCAACAAATATTTATTAAGTATCTGCAACATACAAGGCATTGTGCTTTGTGTTGAGAACACCAGGGCAAAATTGAAAAAGAGTTCCTGCCCTAAAGGTGCTTCCATTCCACTAAAACCTACAAGCCTGTGCTTGCATCTGTACTGAATTCTGCCTGTGCATTATAAACTGAAAATAACTGGGAAGATGATCTGGCTAAACCAAGCCAAAGGAAAACTCATTTTGCTTCATTTATCTGTAGAAGTCATTACTCAGCAAACTTCTTCCATCTTCTCACAATCCATCTGTTTTAGAGTTTCCAGGAGCATGAAACTGGTGTGTTAATTTATTCTCTTTTGTATATCGTGATAATTTCCCAGGTAACAAGTACAAAGATTGTCAGGCACCATGTGAGGCTGATGGCTGCATGACTCAGCCTTGGGAAGCCTTTTTTCCCTTTGAGGAGTTGGTACCAAACTCACTTTGGAGCATTGTGCTGGTGACAGGTGAGTCATTCCCTTGCTCCGCTAGGCTGGTCCCTTACCTTGGTGAGTGTCTCAGATAACAGGTCAACCCACTGCTGAGCTGGGTCAAACAGGTCGACCAACTGTTATGCTACCTCCTTATCAGGTTTGGCTGCTTCAGCTATCAGAAGATTCTATTAGTAAGTACAGTTGTTGGTAGGAGGCTTCTCTGATGACTTCAATGGATCTCCTGTTCTCACTGGTCACCTGAATGTCCCCATCATAGTATACTTAATCATTCAAGATAAGAATATGTCCTTAGAAACAGAGACTCTTCCTCCCAAATGGGAAGAAGCAGCCACCTGCCTCTACATGCTCCCCTCCCAAACCTGGCAGCTCAAATTAGAAGGCTTTTCTTCATCACATAGTATTACTTTGAGTCATCATGGACAAAACAGGCTTCTGGGATTTCACATATTAGTTTGGAAGCAGTCAAGGAATATGGTACACACTCTGTAGAACCCACCAGGAAGGGCAAATTTAGTCATGTCCAAAAGGCTGAGCCCTCATTGTCCCCATTACAAGTAGATTAACTTCCCTGGGAAACTGAGGCATTTCTGGTACATAGAAAAAAGTCCCTGCCCTCAAGGAGTTTATATTAAGCCAGTCTATTATATTCATCTTTACACATGAGAGCCCTAAATGCCTTTATTTTCATTTTCTAGCAGACATGTCAAACTGTAAGAATCCCTATTGTTGCATATTGATTTAGAAAACTGCATATTAACATTATCTATGTTCTATTGTGTTTTTATTTATTTTGTCAAATATTTTCAAATTATATTTTGGTTTGTCAAAAATTTCCAAATTATATTCCAGCTATAAGTTGGGCTGCAATAGGCCCTGGGGAAGCATATTGGACAGCTCTCTTCCATAAGGCCTAGTTCAGCCAGTGAGATCCTACTTGTAGGAGCTTTATGAGTCAAAATTGAGAATACTTTGTTTATTCTATCAAAGGTCAGACATAGTATAACATCAACTATGAGAGGGGTATATGATTAGAAAAGTTATAATCAGATTTTGGTGTCATCTTTAAGGTCAACCAGCAGTCTCCACAATGATTTTTATAAGGACCATATGCTAGAATAAATGGAGATATGAGAGACATACTGTATTTGCATATCATTTAAATATTATTTACATAAGCATACAGTAAGAGTCTGAAAGTTACAGCCAATAGGTAACTGACATGATCCCCTCCCTTCACTTCAATTTACAGGTATTTCTGGCAGAGAAATGAGTGTGGGTAAAGTTTTCAGTGAGGATTGTTTCCTGCCGTGTCAAAGAATGACTATTCAACCCCACTTCAACATAATTTTTAATTCTACACCCCACAACTTTGCCCCACACTTACCTGGAGTGATCTTTTCACTTTGGAAAAATGGAAAGTAGTTCCTCTATTGAAAACATTTTGCTTTTGTAGAACAACATCTGCCAGGTTGCTTTCTGAAGACTTTTCTGATTCCCCCAAATCCTGGTGCCCTCCCTCCCCAACGACCTTGTATTAGACTACTTAGTGTATACTTGTATGTATTAACTTTACATTTATGTGTATAAACATATGTCCATGTACTTGTTTTTCCCATTAAAATGTAAAGAAGTAGAAATGCTTTCATTCTTTGTATTTGTACTTAAAATGCTTGTTAATTGATTGATTAAATGACATATTTCTTAATGGTTTCTAAGCTCTGTACTGTCCATCTGGTTTATGGAAACTTCTGGTCATAGCTTTAAATTAAAAAAAATATATAGCCATATGAGACACCATTTGTTTGTTAAGGTGGAGGGTATATGACTAGTTAGAGTTCAGCAAGTACCCTTCTTCTTCTAGCCAAGTCCACATCTGTCAGCCTCCTGGGCATAGCACCCAAACCATCTGTTTATTCAGCTTTTGCTTTAGGTAGGAGGATAGGGGGTGGGGGAATGGATAAAGTTATAAAACCTTCCCCTGTCCCCTCAGGTCCCTTAGATGTACTCAAGATCATCTGGTGCATGAAATCCAACCGTCATGTGTAAGTACATTCATGGGTATGTGTTTCTGCCAATTTTTAACTAAGTAAATGAGGGAGGTGGTCTGAGCCAAAGGAAAATAATCCATTGGATTATGGGAATCTAAGAGGGCACAACCAAGAAAGAAGTTTATTCTGATGTCACACTTGGGTTTTTGTAACACAGAAAAATATATTTGTATAAGGGTCCCCCAAACTCTGAATGCAAGGTTTTTACAGCTTCCAACATAGTTTACCTGAGAGAATAGGGGAGGGCTCAGGAATTGTCAAGGATGCAGTGGTCACTGATATTATGGCATAGTGTCATCAGTGTCATCAGAGTTTTAGTATGTATTATGTCTAAGTTCTCCAGTAGCTTAAATCACATCCAAGGGAATAGACTTTCTCCAAAGAAACATGCAAAAAAAAAATGGAATCACAAATAAATACACAATGGGAAAGCCACTCAGTTAATCATCCTCCCTAGAGCTATACTGCTTTGTCACAAAGTGGTCTCACATGACTCTCTTATTCTTCTGTCAACCCATTCAATCTTTACAGAGTAAGGACCAGTTTAAGAAGGTTCTTCTCAGAAGCCTAGGCTAGAAGTTGCCTATATGATGTCTCAGTGGGAAACAGAAGTTAATGTTCTAATGCCCTTATTGTGACTGCCAGTTATTACTTTCTTGACCCATAGATCAATTATTTACTTCTCTCTATGGTAATTGTAACAACTTGTGCCTTGGTGTGTATATTAAATATTAGCTACACAGGAGCATCCTTGCTGTTCTGCAAATAAAATACTCCATCTCAGCTTGGGCATTTTCTCTGACTGTCCCTTATGCTTGAAATGTTCTTCCTCCTCATCTCTGCTTACTGACTTCTCTGTATTCCTTTAAGTCCCAACTATAATCTTGGAAGTCTTTCCCATCCATTCTCAATTCGAGTACCTTTCTTCTCTTAATTTTTTCCTATTTATAGGTATAGAACTTGTTTGTATACATTTGTTGGCCTGTTGGCTCCCTCACTCGACTGGGATCTTCTTGAGGACAGGAACAATCTTTTGCCTCTTTCTGTATCCCCATCACACACAGTACTTGGCACAAAGTAGACTCTATAAATGTTTATTGACTGACTTCTGGTTGTACAACTTAATTGAAAGGGCCGAGCTTATTCCTAATAAAACAAAACTATTTGTTAACAGCAAAATCAAAATTCTTCAACCAGCCTCACAGCTCTGAGAATCATAGAATTGTAGTTAGAATGAATGTAAAAGTTCTCCATTCCAAACCATATCCACATCTTGAATAAACATCCAGCCTGTGTTTAAATACCTCTAATGATATGGGACTTACTAACTCTGTGAGAAAGCCCAATTGCTTTTTGGATAGCACAAAAAGAGTTTCTTCGTGGTCAAGTGAAATTAGTCTCTCTGGAATTTCCATCCATTGTCCCTAGTTCTGTCCCCCTTCCCCCATCAAGCAAAATGAGCCTAATCCCTACTCCACACAGCAGATCTTCAGATACTTAAAGACTGCTATCCTGCCCCATCTAAATCTTCTCTTTCTTAAGCTAAACATTCCCCACTTCTTTCAAGTAATTGTCATGGCATGGTTTCAAGTCTCCTAGCCATTCTGGTTGCCATTCTCTGGACAAATTCCAGCTTTTTAATGTCCCTTCTAAAACGTGGCACCTACTTCAGAACAGAACACAATGTTCTTGAAGTGATCTGAATAGGGCAGAATATATCTAGTGATCACATCCCTTATTCTGGTTGCTCCATTTTATTCTATGCATACTAAGATTGAGTTAACAGAGGAAAACACATTTTTTAGACTAATCAGGTGTGGGGATTTATTTTCCTTGACTATGCATATTTGTTACAAGAGTTTTGTCTTTTTTTTCAATGTGGAAAGGAGGAGGGAGGGAGAGGAAAATAAACACTTGCTAACCAAAAAAATATAATATGTCATTTAAAAAACAAAACAACAGCCAGCTCTTAATACTGCAAAGAACTAGGAGGGCAAATATGAAAATAACATAGTTCCTGCTCTCTAGGTACTTACAATAAAGAAGTGGACATGGCTGTACACAAATAAATATGGTGCCACCCAGAATGGATAGAGCCTAAACAGAGACCTAGTCAGTCATTCTTAAGCACCTACTATGTGCCAGACACTTGCTAAGCTCCGAGGATACAAAGGAAGGTTAAAAAAGAGTCCTTTCTCCCAAGAAGTTCACAGTCTAATGGGGGAGACGACATGCGGACAACCACATAAAATCATGAATACACAGGGCATGTTGATACTACTCAACAGAGGTAGACTTTATAAGTAAGGTTGATCAAGAAAAACTTCCTGTTGAAGGTGATGCTGGTTGGTTGGTTGGTTGTTGTCCTTCATTCTCGAAGATGACCAAAATGACAACACTATGTTGGGGTCAAGGCACAGTGTGCAAGATGGATTGGCTAGGAAAGAGACTAGAGTGAAAGAAACGAGTTAGGAATAATTCGTATCAATGATGAGGACCTAAAATAGAATAATGTTAACCTGAATGAAAAGGAGAAAAATGGATGCAAGTGATATTGTCAGGTGTAAAATCAAAAGAAGATGACAACTAAGGCACAGTGACCGGTACTTAGCAGGGATGAAATAAATGGTTGTTGACTCTACTGGATTGGATTTGAGGGATGAGAGAGAAGGAAGTGTCAAAGATGACCTCAAGGGTGCTTGGGAGCATGGTGGTATCATCAATAGAAAGAGGAAAGTTAGAAATAGTAGAGTGGTGGGGATGGAAGTCAGATCAGGAATTAGAGAATGAGTGGATGATAAGGAAAGAGTCTGTATTTTATATTTCTTTTCCAAAATAACCTGATTGTTTGAAGGGCATGTTCCATATGGAAATAACAGTTCCATATATAATCTTCTGAAACCAGCATTAAATTGAGGCAAAATCTTTCTAGATCTTCCATCAGTTTTCATTCTAGAGTTCAGTTAGCTGATCCCTTCAGCAGAGCTGAAAATCAATCATAGCCTGCATCATTGAACATTTCTCAGATGACATTTATGAACTTGTGACAAGTTGAGATATAGTGATGTGTGCTTTGAGGAATTTAGGTATTTCAGTATAAAAGAGACTGAGATAAGTTTGTGGTCTTGTTGATGCATTTAATTACAATCCCTTAGAAACTTTAAAGAACTGAGTGTACTAGTGCTCTCTACTTTGCATCATGATGGTTGAATGGATCTTAATGAAGTACTAATGGATTGACCTGGAATGAGTGATCCAAAATAATTTGTCAGGTGAGCTCAGCAGAGAAACTACAAGGATTGGAGGAAGAATGTATAAAGGCAAAGGACAGAAATAAAGCTTCTGGAAGTGAACACGGGAAGTGATAAAAGGGGTTGCAAGACAGAAGAGTGGATAAAAGATTAATAGAGAACAATCACCTTTCAAAATAGTCACATTTCCTGGGCTTTGGCAGAACATAGTCTGAAAATGCAGAAGGATCACCTCTGGCTCCTCATATTTCCCATGTCCCATTGCTCTAATCTAGACCACATTGTTGTTGATTCTTCATTTTGTAAGAGGACCAATTGTACCGCAGGGTGATGTCTCAATTGCACATGAATTGGATTTAAGTGAAGCCCTCTCTTCCAGGGTCAGGAAAGCCTTTTTGTCTTGTCCAAACCAAATAATGAAATAGATGTGATTTGTTTGTAGTGCATCATCACCATTCTTTTTGATGCCTCTCCAGTTTTGTTCCCCTCTTTGCCCTCCTGCCTGGTTCAGTGTCCCCATGTTGATTTCCTGTCCTTTGTTCCATTCATTCAAGGACACGTAATCCATTAGGCTATAGGTATATAAGCTAATAAACGAATTCAGGGGTGGGGAACCTGCAGCCTTGAGGCCACATGTGGCTCTCTAGGTCCTCAAGTTTGGCCGTTTGACTGAATTCAAACTTCACAGACTGAATCCTCTTAATAAAAGGATTTGTTCTGTAAAACTTGGACTCAGTCATAAGGCCATACCCAAAGATCAGATGTAACCTCAAGGCTGCAGGATCCCCATTCCTGAATCCAAATCATAAGTTAAAAGTGCCAAAATGTTAATGTGTTATGATTGCTAGATAACAGGTATAAGTTTTAAGTACGGGGCTTCTAGAAGCATAAAAAATTCTAAGGACTAAGGGTAAGGGTGAAAATTTTTGGAATTCCATACTAGTGGAGCTATTTTGGGGCAAGTAGGGCCTTATGGTTCCTTAAATCACATACTACTGGTGGCCCCAAGTCCTGTAGAAAATTACTTTTGCTGTAATATTTATTCAACAGAAACAACAAATCAAATCAGCAAGCAATAAGTACCTGTTTTATATATATATATATATATATATATATATATATATATCATATGTAAGCCATTGTGCTAAACTCTGATGATAAAAGTAAAGCAAAGCCAGTCTCTGCTCTCAAGAAACCCACAGCCTATCTATGGTAGTTGTAGACTCAATAGATGAGATGCCATGTAAAATTTAGTCCAGGTCATTTCCCCGTAGGATTAAGCTGTGATTTGAGTGATCTCTGTTTCAAGATGGTCCATTCATCATTATTTAGTGTGTTAGAATACTAATGAGCACTTAATAGAATTGAGAATAGTCAACTGTCAAGGGTCAAAGGTTAATTATCAAAGCTGTCTTTCTCTACCTTCTCTATGTTAAATTCTACTTCAGTTCTTAGTTAATCCTAGAAATGGCATTTGAAAGGGGAATAGCTGCTTTTTTTGTTTGTTTTTTAAGCTAGAGATCATCCCCGGCTTGAAGGACCACAAGGAGACCTTTTGGTGCCCAGGACGATACTGGTATAAAGGCAGTGGTGTATGTTGGTAAATGTTTAATAATCAGCTCACACACACCCCCAAAAGTGTATACATTAAACATTTTTAAGTTTAACCTGTATTATTGACATTTTTGCCACCACTTTCTTAGGTTCTGACAGTCAACAAAATAATAAATCAAGCCCTGATTTATGGCATTCACTGATTTCCAAGGTACAGATACTCACACTGAAAATTTAACAATTGACTCTCATAATTTGGCTCCAGGTGGAATTCAGGGCCATATGACAATGGGAGCAGAGCTCCAGTTTGCTCCTGAGTCCCTTAGGCCTCTCCGTACTCTCTAGAATGGATATGGACTTATTGTATGCTCCTAGCTGATTTACTCTTCCCAAGGTCATTATTTTCCAAACATCCTCCTGAGGATAAGCAAGAACCAAATGGCTCTAAGGTCTGAAGAAATGCCGAAAAGAGTCATATTCACCTTGTATTCACTTCTTCTTTGTGATCCCACATATATAGGTAGCCCAGGAAAATTGCTGCTATAATCTCAAAGTCAAACTGTCTGGGTTATCACAGCAATGCTACCACAGCTGTCCACAACAGCCGCTGCTCTAACTACATATGTTTGCCTTTAAGGGTACAATATGGCTTTGTCTGATAAATTGGGAGGAGGTGGAGGGGAGGAGAATTTCCTTGCTGGGACTAGGACTTACTGTAATAGGAATGAATGCTTCAGCAATGGTGGCCATCATTCTTGTTCCCGGGGGCCTACTTTGAGATGACTAGAGATCTTTGCATTTCCTTCTGAAGCCCAATCCTAGAAAGTGTGTCTGAAAGAAAGAACATTCATGGTCTTACCAAAAATAAGAGATAGGGAGAGGGACTAGACATTGGGAAGTAGTTGATATCCAGAGTCTAACCTGCCTAATTCAAGTGCTAATGATTGTTCTGAAAGCAACCTTGGAAGAAGCAATTGCTGTGGGCAGAGGGTAGAACCAAGATGGTGGAGTAAGAGGAAGCAATACAATTGAACTCCCATCCACAATTCCTCCAAACAAATCTATAACATGCATCAGACTGAATCCTGGTGGGAAAATTCAGAAAACAATCACTCTGAGTCCTTTGTCCAGCCCAGGTTGGCATGAAGAGACAAACAGAGAAATCTGCAGACACTGGAGACAGTCAGGGCAGAAGGACTTGGCTCCCACCCAGGGACAAACTGTGCATCAGCATAAAAAGGAGCCTCAGGCCTATATCAGGGACCTGCAGTAGAGACAAACATGGCAGCTTTGCCACCCACTACCCAGTACCAGTTCTAAGGCAGAATGAGAAGGGGACCGTCTCATTGTGGTGACAGTGTTCTTTGGTAGAGAGGCCCTGGATAGTGTACTGAGAAAGGAGGAAGTTCAGAAGCCAGCAACAGCAGCAGCAGAGATGTGGCTCAAACTTCAAGCGTGGACCTTAGTTCCAGCGTCAAGCCCAGCATGCAGAAGAATAACCAAAGCAGGAGACCCAGAAAAAAGTGAAGTCTGCAATTCTGCCACTTTGAACCAACAGAGCTTTCCAGCTGGCTGAGAGAGCTGGAATCTAATAGCATTCTGCTTTTGCACAGACATAAACCCAGATCAGGAACTTGGAGAGCTAGGATCAGGGGGCAGCAATAAGACTTTTTCCCGGAAAAGACTATTTTGGAAGCACTGAAAGTTTGTAAGTCCTCAGCCTATACCTGAGATCTTAGAATAATACAACTCAATACTCCAAGAAAGGGGACCTTCCCTCCAGATGCATAGCAGAATCTAGGCCTACCATCAAGTTTAAAGTCAGGAAGTTAGCAGGAATAATGGGTAAAAACAAAACAAAACAAAAAAACCCCCTCCACTATAATGAAATTAACATGGTGGTAGAGATGTTCAAGACACAAATACAGAAGAGAATGAATCCAAAACAACTATAAGCAAAGACTTAGAGAAAAACATAACCTGGGCAAAAATTCAAGCAGAATTCCTGGAAGAAATGAAGCAAGAATTTAAAAAAAGAGAAAAATAAGTCTTTATAAATGAAATGAGAGGGCTTGAGGGGAAAAAATGGAAAAGAAATGGGATGTATAGAAAAAATAATTAGAGAATGAACAATTTGGCACAAGAATTATAAAACCTTACCCAAGCAATAAACTCCCTGAAAATTTGATTGGATCAAATAGAAGCCAATGACTTCTTCATGAGGCAATAATAAATATTAAAACAAAGTCAAAAGGCGAAAAAAATGAAAGAAAATGTAGGGTATCTCATATCAAAAACAATAGACCTGAAAAACACATCAAGGAAAAAAAATATTTATTGGACTATCTGAATACTATGATTATAAAAAGAGCCCTAGACATACTATTTCAAGAAGTCTTTTTTTTTTTTTTTTTTAGCTTTTAGGAGGTGTAAGGCAGGGCAATGGGGGTTAAGTGACTTGCCCAAGGTCACACGGCTAGTTAAGTGTTAAGTGTCTGAGGTGGGATTTGAACTCAGGTCCTCCTGACTCCAAGGCTGCTGCTCTATTCACTGCAACACCTAGCTGTCCCCTGAACTATATATTTTAAAACTAGCAATTGCTGTCTTAGAGCATATATTTGTGTGTGCTTGCATGTGAGTATGTGTGAGGGGACTAGTCTGGGGAGAGAGATGCAGGCTCCTTGCAAAAGATAAAAAGGGAAAAACCCTGTCAAACTTATAACATGCAAACTATGAGGCTAGGAGTAACTATTATTTAAAAAAAATACTATTAGCTCAACATGGAAACAAGAAAAAGAATTATAATAAGCTATACATGCTAATATTTCTTTTTTTTTTTCTTTTTGGAGCGGGGAATGCAGGGCAATCGGGGTCAAATGACTTGCCTGAGGTCACGGCTAGTAAGTGTTAAGCGTTTGAGGTCGTATTTGAACTCAGGTCCTCCTGATTCCAGGGCTGGTGCTCTATTCACTGTGCCATCTAGTCGCCCTAATATTTATTCCATTTAGGAAAGGAATATCCTCAAATGGGGATTGTACCATTGATTTCAATATTCATTATATGATAAATAAATCCAATCAAATGGGAGGTTTAACCCACCACCTAAACTTATTTCTGCAGTAGAAAATCATACATCTGCAAGACCTTGAATCGTGAAATGAGTCATAGCACTTTGAATGGTGAAGAGGGCCATAGCAGTTACAATGTCCATGAAGAACATCACGATTGCATAGCTGATAAGTGGCAGGGACAGTATTAGAACCCAGGTCTCCTGGTTACAGGTCAAGCATCTCGACTTGCATCTTTTCTATGACATACTTTCTTTACACTAGTGGTAATAATAATCATGACAATAAAAGGGTACTTTGCCATGGGCCCTTTGATGGCAGCAGAGAGTTATGAACCAATGTTGTTACAACTCTCAGCAACTGAGAGGTGAGCTCTGAGCCACTGAAGAAAGTAGCTGTGCTGAAATGAAACCAAAAAAGGATATGCCTCTGCCTTTCCATTTCAAGCTGGTGATCTCTAAGGGTCCTTTTCAAGCTCTGGCAGTTTATGGTTCAGGAGCGGATCCTATGATTCATAACAATCCCGACAAAAGGCCTGTGAATGAGATGGGGGTGGCACAATCCACGGAAACCCACCAACAGGAGAATAAAAAGAAAACAGGGACGTGAAAGTCAGCCAGAAGAAAATCTAGGCTCTGAAACATCTGTGGAAGGCAAATCGGGGATTAGCGACACTGTTCATTGGCCAGAGAAACTGATATCATTGCCATTCTGCCAAGTAATCCAACCAATCCCTGGTAACAGGGGTAGCCATGTCACATTTCCACTGGCCAATGGACGAAGTAGCTGTTGTCTCCATGGGTGCCTAGGGAATTAATACAAGGGCTTGTGTGCCTAAAGCCTATGGCTTTTAGCTCCTATGAGAGCCAATTCTGTTTTTCCAGTCTATCGGAGCAGAAAAGCAAGGGCTCTCAGCGCATATGTCCAAACCTTGGCTCCTTGTGCACTGTGTCCCACTCTGGGAGCTCTTTCCTGGATATGTAGAATGCTGAAACAGAAAGATAAAATATGCAGTATGCAAGAGTGTGACAAGGCTTCTCATTGAATACAACAACATTTTCAGGGCATTTCCCCCTTTCTGGCTCTGGGATTAGATATTCGTGTTAAGGCATTTTGGCTCACTGAGTAAAATAATAATAATAATAATAATAATGGTTGGCATTTGCATAGTCCTTTAAGTTTTGTAAATTACTTCAAATATATTATTGCATTTTATCTTTATCACAACTCTGCGAGGTAGGTGCTATTATTATCACCATCTTGAAGATAAGAAAATAGAAGTTAAGAAAGTGTAAGTGACTTTCCCAGTATCCCACAGATAGTGAGGACCCAAAACAGGGCTAAAAGTCAGATTTTCCAATTCCAAGGCCAGTATTCTATCCATTGTACCACCTTTTTTGTTTTTCAGGCCTTTTTCAGTTGTGCCCAACTCTTCATGACCCCATTTGGGGTTTTCTTGGCAGAGATACTGCAGTGGTTTGCCATTTTCTTTTCCAACTCATTTTACAGACAGGGAAATTGAGGCAAACAGGGTTTAAGTGCCTTACCCAGGGTCTCACAGTCTGAGGCCAGATTTGAAGTCATGAAAATGTGTCTTCCTGTCTCTAGGCCTTTGCTCTGTCTACTGAGTTCCCTAGCTTCCAATAACCTGGAAACCCCCAAAATCATGACTTCTCATCTTGGCTTTTCTATATAATCCTACAGAAGCTGATGAATAATCCTATTCTTGTTTAAAACCAGAATGTCAGAATCACAGAGTTCTAAGATACCTGAGGGGGCAGCTTGGTGACCCCATAGTGCACAGAGTACCAGCCTAGAGTCAGGAAGACTCATAATCCTGAGTTCAAATCTGGCCTCAGACACTTAGTAACTATGTGACCCTGGGCCAATCACTTAACCCTGTTGCCTCAGTTTCCTCATCTGTAAAATGAGCTGGAGAATTAATGGCAAATCACTTCAGTACCTTTGCCAAGAAAACCCCAAATGGGGTTACCAATAATCGGACACAGCTGAAACAACTCAACAAGATAACAAGTCAACTAATTCAATTTGGATATGTTAGAACACCCTCTGAATGTAGTCCAGTAAGTGATCACAGCTCCCACTGAAGAACTTGTGAAATGGGGAACTGACGAAATATGGGAAAGAAAAGTTATCTGTAGTCTAAGAACATGGCTTCAGTTCTACTTCTGCCACTGAGGTCCCTTCCAGCTCTAAATCTATATGACCCACTGCCTCCCAAAGTAATGTCATTTGTATGGTTCTTGTTGTTTGCAATCTTTTCCTCCCATCTAGCTGAAGTTTGCTTCACTGAAACTTCTACCACTTTGCTCTGGGGCCAAGTAAAATCAACCAGTCATTCAATAAGCATTTATTAAGCACCTACTACTATATTCTAAGCTATAAGACCCTGGACTTTTTTTTTTTTTAAGCAATCAGGGTTAAGTAACTTGCTCAAGGTTACACGGCCAGTTATTTCTGGGTGTGGTGCTGAGTGTCTGAGCCCGGGATTCGATCTCCAGGTCATCCCAACACTGGAGCCGGTGCTCTTACTCGCTGAGCCACCTGGCCGCCCATGGACTTTTTTTTTTTTTTGAGAAACTATACATGCCCAAGAGGCAGCACAGAATATTTTTTAGAAAGCCGTCCTTTAATTCTGGAACACCTGGTTCAAGTCCAGTCTTCGATTGTGCACCTCAATGGGTCACTTAACCTGTCATTGCCCCCAGGCATTTATTTAAGATTATATCAATCCCTTTCTCTTCTCTGACACCAGCACCGCTGTGATGCAAGCCCTTATCACCTCACACCTGGACATTACCAATGTCACTGCCCTAAAGTCCTTTGGTTCCCTATTACCTCCAAGACCAAATATAAAATCCTCTGTTTGACTTTTAAAGGTCTTTTATGAGATGGTCCCTTTCTACCCCTGTCGTCTTCTTATACCTTTACCTCCTCCAAATATTCTACAATCCAGTGATGCTGGCTTCCTTAGCTATTGCTTAGAAAGATCTTCCATCTCCCAAATCTGCATTTTCATTGGATATCCCCTATGTCTAGAACACTCTCCCTCCTTATCTTCACCTCTAAAATCCCATCTTTTACAAGAAGTCTTTATTGTTCCCCTTAATGACAGTGCTTTCCCTCTTGTATACAGTTGTTTTCATTTTGTTTCCCCCACTGGTTGGTGAGCTCTTTGAGAACAAGGACTATTTTTGCCATTCTGTTTATCTCTAGGGCTTAGCACAGTGCCTGAATTCAGTAAGCACTTAATAAATGTTTGTTGAGTTGAGTACCTCATCAGGAGCTCCCTATAAAGATGAAAATCACAGGTCTAGTAAAAAAAAAAGTAAAATTTACAAATATGCTAGACATATTTTTGACTGAGGTTATACATAGAAAAGGAATCCCTCCCCTCAAATAGCTTATATTCTACTTGTCAGAAGAGGGGAAAGTTCTGTCTATGTGAGAGACTTTTACATACTTGAAATGTATTATGTCATCTTCTCTTATCCAGGCAAAAATACCCAATTCCTCCAATTCATTTTGTATGACTATGCAATAGTTTTATATTCCCTTACCACCATGTCATTCTTCTCTGACTAAAATGTGATATCCAGAAATGTATTCAAAACTCCAGACCATAGCTGGTCATAGAGGGTGGTTTGGGTGTGTCAGACACAATTGGTCCTTCGTATGCCTCTGTTCCACATGTGTTCTGGCCAGGACAGAAGAAAACATAACTATAATCTTGCCCTTTCTGTACACTGTGCACAGTACTTCCACGTTAAGCTTCCTTCTATGTGGAATGAGATTGATCGTGGTCCTATCTCACCAATTATATAAACATGCGCTTTGACAGAGAACTAAGAAAAATAGGTTAAATATACAAACCTGAGGGTATTACCTTACCTCAGCCCCTCATTGTATGCTTCCTGTCTAATGCCTTGTACCATCCACCATCTTTTCTCTCTTTTCTCCACTATTTTCCCCATATGCCTAACCTTTTAAGCCCTCTTTGAGAGGATCAAGAAAAAGAAAGGATTGGACTTTAGGATAATGAAGTAAATACTAATTAACTTTGGGGGCTAAAAGAAAGACAGTAGTGTATTGAGTGGGAACAGCACTGGTTTTGGAGTCAAGACCTATGATAAAACTCTAATTTTGTTTCTTGCTGCTCATTATAATATTTGACATTGGGGCGGCTAGGTGGCGCAGTGAATAGAGCATAGGAGCATGAATAAGCCCTGGAGTCAGGTGGACCTGAGTTCAAATCTGGCCTCAGACACTTAACACATAGTAGCTGTGTGACCCTGGGCAAGTCACTTAACCCCAACTGCCTTAATTTCCCCCCTCCAAAAAAAAAAGAAAAAATAATATTTGACATTTATAGAACACTCTGCATGTGCAGTATCTCTTTTGATACTCAGAACAACCTGTAAGGTAAGTACCATAGGTATTATTTTCCCCATTTTACATATGAGGAAACTGAAGCTCAGAGAAATTAAATGATTTTTCCCTGAGATAGCTCAGGGAATTTGAAACCAAGCAGTGGTGAGATTTGAAACCAAGTTTTCCTGACTCTTTTTTTTTTTTTGGTCTTTATTAATTTGTTTACTTTTAGTTTACAACATTCATTACCACAATTTCTTGAGTTTCAAATTTTCTCTCCCTTCCCCCCTTTCCCCCCACTATGGCGGCATACAATCAAGTATAGTGTCTGCAAATACTTTCACATTGGACATTAGTCAGGTTATAAAGAAGGATTGTATCAGTTTAGAAATTTATTCACTATGTCATTCTGTCTTTCACACTACCTTGTGCTCATGTGACCTTGTGCAATCCACTAAACCTTCCTGAAGCTCCCTTAGGGGTTAGAGGATTGGGCTCTTTTATTTCCAAAATCTCTTTTACTTCTAGATCCAATGATTCTTAGCCTTAGTCCTGGGTGAAGGCAATCCCTGCATTGCTTAAAGTGGTTTTTGGTTTTGTAACCATTCCAAGACTATGTGTCCAATGAAAGTGGGGGTTTTCTGAGAATCTATTTAAATCTATATGTTGAAAGAGCCTTTGGGGGATAAGAATCTCTGAGGCATTATGACTGGCACAGCAAAGGGTCAAAGAGATGAGTTGGAGGATAGGGGGAAAGTTGTCTTAAGTTGATAGCAGAAGGTAGCTTGTGTCTTTACTCTCCTCCCTGTTGGGAATTCTCATGAGTCTTGGTAAGGGTGGGGTACAACAGTGGCAGCCAGCTTGGAGATCAATAAACCTTGTTTGGGAAACAAAAACAAACACCAAATCTTGATGGAAGTGTCAGGGATCCCTGCTATTATATCTAAGAACAAAATACTGCAATTTTTTAAAGTATATAGGGGGCATGGTATTTCTAAGAGATATCACCAGTTCAGTGTGACTTTAGAATGAACCCATAAAATTGTTGAATTGAGCTAAAAGAGAAATGAAGTGTATATAAGTGGGTATACAAAATCATCTAACAAAACTACCCTCAAAGCAAAATGGAGTTTGGGTATAGTGGGGCAGGAATATCTTTTCCTAGAATTCAATGACAAAGCGTGCTTGTTTAATGTTTGAGACCAGAGGCTGTGGATTATGATTTGGTACATTCCTAGAAAAATCATTAGGTCATCATGTTCTCTCATCTTCCACAGACTCTGAGGGAGGTGCACATATGCATTAATCCAGGGGATTGAGTTCCATATGATCACATCTCCCAACAGTTTCTCAATACTGCTGCTCAAGAAGAGCTAGAGAGAGAAGATAGATAGACAGAGGGGAAGGAGGAATAGAGAAAGAGAGAGTGAGAGAAAGAGAGAAAATAAAAGACAGAGACAGAGTTACAAAGAAAGAAAAAGAGAGGGAGATTCAGAGAGACAGAGACATTACGAGTTATCTCTGCACTGCTGTAAAAATCAGAGTTGCTTCTTAGACCCTTACCATCTCATATACTGAGCAGATTCTTACACCAAAAAGATTGTTACACCCTTAACAAAAGCTGTTTATATTGATTTTAGGTTATTTATAAACAAATTATTGTACTTATTTCTATGATGCCTTTTATGTATATTTTCCATGTGTTTAATGCAGATTTGGGAGGAAATAGTTTTATTATCTTTAATTACATTTTTGTAGGTGTTATGTGTTTTTTCTTTTGTTTCTGCTTTCTTCTTTATTTATTTATTTTTAATTTTTTGTCTTTATTGATTTGTTTACTTTTAGTTTACAAGATTCAGTTCCACAATTCCTTGAGTTTAAAATTTTCTCTCCCTTTCCCCCTCCCCCCCTCCCATGGTGGCATACAATCAAGTATAGGATCTGCAAATACTTTCACATTAGACATTAGTCAGGTTATAAAGAAGGTTTGTATCAGATGGAATGAACAATGGGAAAGAGGAAACAAAACCAAACAAGAAAAAGAGCAGGTATTTTGCTTCAATCTGGATTCAAACTCAGTTCTTTCTCTGAATGTAGACATCTCTCTCTATCATGAGACTTTTGGGGTTGACTTATAACCCTGAATTACTGAGAAGAGTCCAGTCTATCAAAGTTGGTCGTCACACATACATTGTGTCTGTAGTTATGTACAAATTCCTCCTGGCTCTACTCTTCTCACTCAGCATCAGTTGTTATAATCATGTGCAGGTAAATATGAAGTCCATCTGCTCCTTGTTTCTTTTAGCACAATAGTATTCCATTACATGCATATACCACAACTTGTTCAGCCATTTCGCAATTGATGGGCACCCCCTTAATTTCCAATTCTTTGCCACCACAAAAAGAGCTGCTATAAATATTTTTGTACATATGGGTCTTCCTCCCACTTCTACTTCGTGTTTATTTAAACACTTTGTCTAGACCGCTAAACAATTCAATTTAACATCTTCATATCACTTTCAGATGTGCTGTAATTCTTGATTTTGTCTCATATTTGTCAGTAAATTTTGTGAGGGGCTTCTCAAGTCTATGGGTAAAGACACTCTTAATGATGAATGCATATATAGATGTAAAAAGACAGAATGTGAGTATAGTCTACCATTAGTGTCCTTGCAAAAAGTGTCACTTCAGTAATGCTCTCCAGATGAGCACTGTCAAATTGGGCTTTAATAGTAAGCATTACAGGTGTTCAGGAAACATATTTAATGCCAATGGCAGACCTAAACAAAAATGTGAGCTGGGTAACTTTGTCTTCATATCCAAACAACCTCCTTTTCTACCATGGTGGGCTTTCCTTTTCTTAAGGCACCACATTTCCTTATGTAATCAACTTGGTTGTCTAGAACTAACCATGCCCAGGAGATGGACATTTAATGAAATAAAGGACTTCCACATCTTCCTGATGAAAAAACCAGAGCTCAATGGAAAATTTGATCTTCAAATACAAGACTCAAGAGGGGCATAAAAAAGGTAAACAGGAAAAAAAGGGGAAAAAAATCATGTTATTCAATAAGGGCAAATTGTTTATATCCATATATGGAAAGATGATACTTATAAGTCTTGAGAATTGTATCTTTATTACAACATGTAAAAGGAATATACATAGACAGAGGGTGTGGGTATAAATTAACTGATGTTATGATAAAAAAATCCCAATCAAGGGGTGCAAAGGTATTGTCATGGGAGAAGAGGAAAGGAGGAGGCAGAAAAGGGTAAATTTTATCACATGAAGAGGCACAAAAAAAGATTATCATAGAGGGAAAGAAGGGAGGGAGATGAGCATTGTTTGAACTTTAGTCTCACCGGTTTTGGTTCAAAGAGGGAATAATATACTCATTTAAGTATAGACATCTAACTTGCCCTCCAGGCAGTAGGAGGGAAAAGGGGAAAGAAAGGGAGTGGGTGGTTAGAAGGCAGGGAAGATTGAGAGAGGTGTTGGTTAAAAGAACTAGCCATGTCCCCTTCAGGCCTACTCTAACTGGCAGAATCCTATGTTTCAGACCAATCACCCCATCTCTCCAAAACAAAACTTAACATGTTTCATTCCCTGCTCTCTGTTGATGTCTAAATTGGCAATAATGTGTTTTCTTTACCTGAAAAAGTTTGTGATGTTCAAATTCAAATGCCCTTCTGACAATACTTAAGCATTTCAGGCAATTGTGGCTGTCAACAAGACAAGTCAACAACTATTTATTAGAGGGCAGTTAGGCAGCACAATGGTTAGAACATTGGTCATGGAATTAGGAAAAACTGAGTCAAATCTGATCTCAGACACTTACTAGCTGTGTGATCCTAAGCAAGTCATTTAACTGATCGCCTCAAAAAACACAAACAAAAAACAGGCATTTATTAGACATTTCTTCTATGCCACATACTGTGCTAAGCATTGTAGACATAAAGAAAGGAAACAATAGTCCCTGCCATCAAGGAGTTCCCATTATAATGGCAAGCTAGTAGAAGAAATATTTTTGCCCAGATAGGCTTTTTAGTGTCACTAAGATCATGTGTCATGTTATGTAATTTAGGACCACAGATTTTGAAAGTTAGAAGGGGCCTTCTAGAATAGAGAAGACATTGGAGTCAGAGTACTTGGAATCAAATGTTAGGGGGGATGTGGATATGAACCAATCTGCCCATTCTGGAGAACAATCTGGAATTACGCCCAAGGAGTTATCAAACTGCCTATATATTTTGATCCAGTAATGCAACTACTAGGTCTGTTTCCCAAGATGATTAGGCAAAAATGAAAAGAACATATATGTTCTAAAATATTTATAGCAGCTCTCTTTGTGGTGGCAAAGAAATGAAAATTGTGGGGATGCCCATCAATTGGGGAATGGCCGAACAAGTTGTGGTATGTAATCGTGATGAAATACTACTGTGCCATAAGAAATGATGAGCTCAATGATCTTAGAAAAACATGAAAAGACACAAAGTAATGAATAGTGAAATGAGCAGATTCAAGAGAATGCTGTATACATTAACAACAATGTTGTTTTAAGAACAACTTTGAGCGAATAAGTCATTCTGACTTATAAATACCCAAATCAACTACAAAGGACCTATGAAGGACAATGCTATCTGCATCCAGAGAAAGAACTTATAAATAGAAGTATGTATAGAATGATTTTACAAATATTTACCTGTTTGTGTCTAATAATAGCCATCTCTAGGGCAGGGGGCAGGAGGAGACAAAAAAGGAAAAAAAGTAAGTTACATGATAACTTTTTTATATATTTAAAAGGAATAGTAAGTTGTACATAAAAGATTTGCAGTTTCATGTGTAATCATCTCTTTTTTCTATTCTACTATGCTATGGAAATGCTTGTTTTATTTCTTAAGTTCAGAATAAAATAAATTTTTAAAAATCTCACATAAATGCTTAACCTCTCTGGACTTCAATTTCCTTATCTATAAAACAAAGGCCTCTGATCCTATGGACTTCTCTGGGTATCTTCAGTATATCTATCCATCTATCTGCATACACACATATACATACATGTATATATTATATATGTACACACACATACATATATACACACACCCACATGTACACACATATATCACAATTCCTTGTATATAAAAATGATAATAGCTAGTATTTCTATAGCACTTTAATATTTACAACATATATTAGATGAGTAAGATGTGTGTGTGTGCTGTCTAGTACTAGATCTGTAGCTACATGAGTTGTCTGAATGTGACTCATGAGAGGTTTTGATAGGTATCTCTAAATTCTTACTCACCCCTTTTTAAGGCAGCCTGCAATTTCTGACTTGGAAAAGAGAATGAGAAGGACTATGTGACTGGCTTCTGTGTTCTCTAGTCTCTAGGAAGGCTACTGCACAAGAATTATAACTATCCCCTCCCCCCAAATATTGTTGGTTTGGGGGCACAGTTTTAGGTTCAGAACAAAAACTGCTTTCCTGGTCACTAGTCTTTAAGTGAGGAGTGTTGACCCTAGCTTATACCCACCAACCTAGCTCTTTTTTTTTTTTTTAAAGCAATTGGGGTTAAGTAACTTGCTCAAGGTTACACAGCCAGCTTGTGTGTGTGTGTGTGTGTGTGTGTGTGTGTGTGGTTGTGAAGTATCTGAGACCGGAACCAATCCCAGGTCTCCTGACTCTGGGGCTGGTGCTCTTACTCACTGCGCCACCTGGCTGCCCCCACCAACCTAGCTCTTTCCCATATAATGCTGGTTTCACAAAAGACTATCACAAAATGAGTGAAGCCAAATATTCAAACAGTAAACAGAAAACAGAGAAGTTAATACAGATTAGAATACACCAGAAAATACATAGAGCAAATGAACCTTCTCACTGGGAGCAAGATTTCTCAACTAAAACCAAGAGAGAGTCCCTGATCTCACCCAAGTGGAAATTCCCTGATGGAGAAGCAATGGTAATAATGGTAATAAGAGGCAAGTTGAAGAGCCATTTCTCTTTCCAAAGTCTGTCTGTCTTTCTCTCCACATCTAGAGTTTTCCCAAAGAGAGTCTCATTCTGTACATGTTCTTTCAAAGAAGAATATCTCTCCTGTTTAAAGTTCTTGAATCAAATTTAACACCCCTCCCATAGGCACACAGCATCACAATAGTATCCTTTATCTACTTGGAGCCACACCTAACTAGCAGCACAAACAAGTCCCAGGATTGGTTTGAGACCTCACTTACACATGTGTTATATTTCATTTCATCCTCACACAACCCTGTGAGGTATTATTTCCATTTTAGAAATGAGGAAACTGAGGCTGAGAGAAGTTAAGTGACTTAGCCAGCAATACACAACCAGTCAGCTTCTCAGGTAGCATTCAAACTGAGATCTTCCTTACTCCAAGTTCAGTTTTTTATCCACTATGCCCACCTAACTGACATATACTATATATAGCAGGTGTTTCAAAAATTGCTGAGAAAAATCAAGCAAGATAATAAAAATATGATACTGTGTAAACATAATATATTATACAAATATAAATTATTGTTATTAATACAGGTACCATTTGACTCTGGAACCCCTTGCCACTACAGGTTCAGAAGGGAGTTTTGTAGACAATCATAATTGCAAAAATATGGCCAGAGGTTCCATCTGTTACATTCTTTACCCACAGACTAGGGGGCAGCTAGGTGGCACAGTGAATAGAGCACCAGCCCTTGAGTCAGGAGGACCTGAGTTCAAATGCAGCCTCAGACACAACACAAAAACCTGCCATGTGACCTTGTGCCCTACCTTCCCCTCTCCAAAAAGCAAAAACAACAACAACAAAAACCAGACTAGTCAAGAGCCATAAATCCACTAGTATTGTATTTTATTAGGAAAGCATAACAAAATGAATAACAAGGAGAAACCAAGAAGGAGAATCATCTCAGCACCCCCATATACACAAGGGTATAATCTCTTCCACACTCACATGTTACTGGGAAGGGAAACAATCCTCAGAAAACTAACACTTCTGGTGAAGAAAGATTGCCTCAAGAGTTGGACCACAATTTTATCTCCTGTCAACTAGGTCTGCCTTGCTCTTCTCATCTCTACCTCCTGAAACTACCTTGGCAAAACCCTGGAATTCCCCTTAAATTCACCTCTCCAGCTGTTCTACTCTGTCCCTGGAACTCTTTTTCAGTTGCTATTCTATGTTGTTGAGCTGCTACTGCTACTGCTGTTGGAATCTGCTTTAACTGCCTATCCGTGCTGTTGCTTTATCTTTCAGCAGGAATAGGGGCATTCATGGTATTGCTTTTCCAAAAGATTTCCCTTGGTCAACATGCCTACAGGGATAGCCAACAAAATTTTAGCTCTTTTATTATTCAGGCCCACAGGCACTAGGGCCAGCACACAAAAGGGGTCCTTAGGCAGCATCCAACTTTTTCTTTCTTGCTGGTGCCCAACCTAAAATTTTCCAGCCCTCATCCCTAATGAGGTTAGGCCAAGTGAATTCCTTTAAATTTCCATCATACCCTTTGGCAGTTAGTTCCAGAGTAATACAAATTGCTAAAAAAAAAAAAAAACCTTCAATAACCTCACAAAGGCATTTAGCAATACTGGAAGCCTGATGTGTGGTTAAAAAACCCCACAACTTTATAAGTATTTTTTAGTTGATTGATTGGAAGGGAGGGTCAGAGTCCTTTGCATTTCTGCTGCTATGTCAGAGGACCCTATAGGTATTAATGGAAAGAGGCCTGGTCTTATAGTTATAATACCTGGGTTTGATCCCATGCTTTGACATTTGCTAATTGGTGACCCTGCTAAAATCATTTAACATTTTCCAGCCTTCATTCACTCATCTGCAAAATAGGGACAATAATATTTTTCACTACCTTTTTCCTAGAGTCATGGTGAAGAAAGCACTTTGTAAGCTTCAAAGTACCAGACAGTATAGGGTCATAGAAATACAAATTTAAAGTTGAAAAGGTCCTCAGAAATCATCTATTTCTCATTTTACAGGCAAGGAAACTGAGGACAAGTGAAATTAGCACCTTAACCGAGTTCACATAATAAGTATCAGAGGCAGAATTTAGACTCATCTTCTGACTCTAGACTCAGTTTCTTTGACTCTAGGACTGGTGAGTAGATATTACATCTTTAAACAAATTACAATTTCCCTCATCTGTAAAATGAGGAGATTGAAAGAGGTAATCTTGGAGACCCTTTCAGTTGTAACACTCTGTGATTTAATTGTCCCATTTTGGGCTAGCCTGGGAACCTCACAATCATTCACAATATTGTTTCTCTGAGAAAATGCAGGCTGAGGTCCAAAATAACTGACTTACACATGAACTTTTAGAATATACCTGCTTCCTAAATGGTTCTTTGCTTTTGACTTGGAAGAAAGAGGAAGGAGAAATCAATCTAAAAGCCTTGATAACAGGATGAAAGGACAGTTGACCTAGCAGTCTGCCTGGTCATTGATGCTGTTATGGAGAGAAAAGCGAGAGAAGGGAATGTGTCTTGAGTATTCTGCAGCCTTTCTCCAGATAATTGCTCTGATGATCTAAGGGCAAATGAAAGTGACAGCCAACCTCACACTCTCATCCTAGCTTCTCTCAAGCAGGAAATAACATGGATGCAGCTGAATCACTAACATTAGGTAAGATTTAAACTTTGACAAAGAGGTGTACTGGGGAGAAGACAGGGATTGGACTGGGTCATGAGAAGGTGGAGAAGTTTGAATTTCTCTCTCTTTCCATTCCCACTTCTGGGAATCCTCCCAAAGTCCCATCCCCATAATAATTTAAATCCCTGGCATTATGGAAATCTGTAGGTGCTATGGTCACAGAGGAGTTATTTCTGGTTTGCTAGCAGATGTGACACCTGCAGAAATCGCCAGACAGCTGACCCAGAGCTGGGGTTACTGACTCACTAATTTGTTGTGCCACCAAGCAAGGGAGTTGAGGGGATTGTAGGTTGCTAGGGAATTATGGGATTATTGTTCTATACTGCTTTGGCTATGCTCTTCTGCTCCTATTACCTTTCAGACACTTCCAATCACTCTCTAGTTGAAGGATAAACTTCCTACCATTAGTTAAAGCTTTCCCCTAATGAGCTCTTCCCTCCTTCCTTGTCTTCTTTCTTCTCCAATGGGGCAACTGTCTCCATCAAGCCAAAGAGAGGTGACTTTCCTATGCCTCCCACACCCGGTTAAACTGTGAGCATGTGGTCTGTCATGGAATATAATCTGTGGAAGTCTGACAGTTCCTTTCTTTTTTGGGGGGGAAAGAGGGAGCAGAGCTATTGAACATTTTAATTTTGTGTATGTTGCACTGATGCCTTTCATCTTTACATAATAGTTATTTCCCACTCTGCCTCCTTGTTGCAGGCCTCTCTAATGCTAGTGGTCTCAGCTCAGACTCTGCTATAATAAAATGAACCAATTGCAAGTTATTGAACAATAACAAAAAGTGTACTTTGCCCTGACACAGAAAGGTTATGCAACAAGGACACAAAGGATGGTCAGCTTCTCTGTACGCAGCCCCTCACCCCTCATCTCCTGGTTACAGGGCAGGATATAAAGAATATAGGGAATCCTAGGGTTTTTAGAAATCCACCAAGTTAGAGAGGCATAGACTCCATGAGACTGGGATTTTTTTATGCTTTTAGGTGACTAGGAAGCTGCTTCGGTGAAGCCTGGGTCAATCAGGTCTGGGACCTTGCTTTGTCTCCATTTAGGTAAAGTTAATCTCTATTGTAGGAGGGGGGAGAAGGGGTGGGCCAAACCCAACTTGTGAGTTTCTCTTTATATAGCATTTTTTAGGTGAAAAAAATTTCATATAATTTTCTTCTTTGATCATCACGAAAACCCTGTGAACAAAGTACTAGAGGCATTATCCCCATTTTATAGAGAGGAGACTGAGACTCAGAACAGTTAAGCATCATTGCCCAAGGTTGTGCAGCTAGTTAGAATTAAGGGTGGGATTCAAACTCAGGTCTCTTCTGATTTTACGTCTCACACTTCTACAATACCTCGAGTCACATCTCTGCTTTCTTATCTCTATAAAATCTTTATGAGAATGGTCTATGCATGTATCACGGGTTTCCTTGGTGACACAGGTCACCTTGGAAGGGTACAGGTAGATTTTTGCAGATTCTATTCTACAGAACCTTTCCAGTCATACGAGGAATGTATGTACAAAATATAAGCCCACTGTTTCTATCATTTGTTGCTTTTTTAAAAAAAAGCGTTTGACTTGATAGAACAAAACAGAGTCTTAGAAGTTCTCTTCCAACATAGTGTTTCCCACTCATATATAGGTTATATAAGAGTCTATGACAAATGTTACCAGAGAGGTAATTTTTATAAAGTTCTAATAGTTTATTTTTTGCTGATTGTTTAAACATTTTGACTCGATAGACCAAAATGCAAACTTAGTATATCTCCTCCAATAAGATGTCTCCCATGTATATGTTAAGATCATGTGAGATTCCTTGATAGATGCAATGACCACAAAGGTAAAACTTTATTCCTATGATTCACTTATGATCACTATGATAGATTTGTGGATCATAGGATTAGAGAGGGAAGGGAATTTTAGAATTCATAAATGGTCCAATTTCTTTTGTGTTATCACTAAAGAAACAGATCCTGAAAGGTTAAGTGATTTGTCCAAGGTGACACAGATAATAAGTGTCAGGACCAGGAATAGAACCAAGTCCCTCTCTGGCCACATATCTCTCTATCTTTCTATTGCACCATGCTGTGAGGTATAAAACAAGGGAATGTATGATCACAAAAGATTTTCTCCATTAGCATGAAGAATGTCCTGTGTAGATTCTAAAAGGAAAAGGATTCCCTATGGATGATGAGGTGCTACAAATGCTTGACTTCCTTTGAGTATCAGCTAAAATCTCACCTGCAAGAAACCTCTCCTGATCCCCTTTCCTGCTAGAG
Organism: Petaurus breviceps papuanus; assembly: GCF_028583685.1. NCBI lineage: Eukaryota > Metazoa > Chordata > Mammalia > Diprotodontia > Petauridae > Petaurus > Petaurus breviceps. The sequence continues at coordinate 3,796,612 of NW_027186296.1, read as the reverse complement.
CCTTTCTTCTAAGATGATCTCCAATTTATCCTGTATATCTTTGGTTTGTAGATAGTTTGTCTCCCGCAATTAAAGTTTAAGGTCCTTGAGGACAGTGACCATTTTTCACTTTTTATAGCAGTTCCTGGAATATAACAGGTACTTAATAAATGCTTGTGTTGATTTGACTGGACATACAACAAGTCTTAGAATTCTCCAAAGACTCCTCAACAAGATACATAAGCAATCAAAAGAGGTCAATAACATTTTAATAGAATCAGTGAATTGTAAGCTTCTTTAGGGTAGGGATTGTTTTATTTTTGCCTTTTCATCTCCTGTGCCTAGAACAGTTCCTTACACGTAGTATGTATTTAATATTTGTTTAGCTGAATTGAATCCATAAAGAAAATGACAAGTGGATAAAGAAAGCCTATTGTGCAGACTACGATGTGCAATGTGTCCACTATGTGGATATGTTTGTCTGTTTCCTGTGTACCTCAGTTTCCCCATCTGCAAAAGGGAGATAATAATAGCACCTACCTCACAAGGATTGTTGTGAGGATCAAATGATATAATTATAAGGTGCTTTGCACAGTGCCTGAAATATAGTAAGTGCCATGTAAATGTTAGCTATTTATGTTATTATTGTTATTGTTGTTGTTATTATTAACTAGAACAGGGTCCAGAACTTTAAAGGAGAAAAAAAGGCAGGCTGGATAGATTTGGAGAAATTGTGCAGTGCTTCTAACAATCTCAAGTTCCTTGCTGTCACAAAGACCAATTTTTTTTACACTAATATTTTTCTGGTGAAAGTTTATGGCTATGAATCATTTAACACCACAGTCTTCAAAGAAAGTAAACTATGGGTAAAGCAAAATACAATGGATAAATGTATGGTGACTATAAGTAGGCTTATATGCCATTGATGCCTTGAGTGTAAGACACAGAGATGCAGAATCAGAAAAGGAGGTGGCCTGGACATTTAATTAGAGCAAAGGAAAACAAATACTACATTCTGTTCTGCATGAATAAGATTAATAAAAGACATAGAAAAATGTTTCCAACACATTGTCAAAATCATCTTTGGAATATCTCTAGGAGGATGTGGACAAGAATAGCACAAGATGATAAGGCATGATGTGATGTTGACCTCTGTAACAAATATATATATGATAGTATTAGACAAAGAAATATTGAAGTATCACTATCAAATGAGACTCCAAACAAGGAGACAAGTATTCACCAAAAATGTTTGCCAATATCTTGGTGTCCTGTGTAAAGTCTAAATATGAGAAACATTCTCTGGAAGTGGTGAGATTCTCCAGATGTTTCTGTTTGAGAATGGCACTGTATTGACATTAAGCACTGGAACACTACAAGACCTTTTCAATGAGATCCATGATCATTTGGAAAAGATTGAAGTATCCATTAATACAGGAAAACCCAAGTGGATGACAAATTCATATGGTTCAGTGGATGACAAATTCATATGGTTCAGATTATGGCATACAAATAAATGGGTAGTCCATTAAATCAGTACATATCAAGCATTGTTGCTGGGTGGTGAACTGGGTCTAGAATCAAATAAAATGAGATAAGGTTAGATTACATTGGGGAGGTGATGTAAATATTAAATTATCTGAAATTATTTGCTGCTTACAAAAGTCCATTTTAAAAAAATTCATGATACTCTTGATGACACTCTACACCGGCAAACCATGGATGAATCACAATCTCAGATGACCCACAGGTCAGCAGGAAAATATATAATGAAGTGTGTTGGTCATGTAGTGAGAATAAGGGATAACCAATTAGCAGTTTGAAGGTTCACTGTGATATGGACATACCCACAAGCATATTGTTTTGTTTTTTTAAAGCAATTGGGGTTAAGTAACTTGCCCAAGGTTACACGGCCAGTTTTTTTTGTGTGGGTGTTAAGTATCTGAGGCCGGAACTGATCCCAGGTCCTCCCAACTCCGGGGCCGGTGCTCTTACTCACTGCGCCACCTAGCTGCCCACAAGCATATTTGTGCCCTGGCACTAAGACAGTTTTGGATGTCCTAGATTTATTTTCTTGTTTCTTTTCATTTGTATGAAGACTACTAGGATCTCAGAAGTTACATAACATCTCATAGGGTTCTTTCATCATTGTCCCCAATACTGGGGAACATTCCAAAGGAAAAGCAATAAGATACAGAACATATTCAGTTTTGTCATCTAGATGCATAGATTGGTCATGCCCACCTCAGTATGTCACCTTAATTCTACATTGTCCCCAAGGTCCTACACACCAAACTCATCCTGGGGGCAAACCCAACTTTCTAGAGATCTGTACCTCTAGTGACCTATACATTTTGGGGGCTCTATCCCCAAACATCCCCCTACATCAGCCTACAACCCACATTTGAACATAGTTATAAGCTACCATGCTTACTCACCATCTCCACAGTTACACCATTCTCTAATTATTTTTCTCTTGTTACAAGATCATGCTAACTCATTCCTTTAAATTCTTTTTTCTCTCCCTTTCATTCTCATTAATATTTTACTCCTATTATCCAAATGTACTCAATACATTTTGTATTCTCAGTCACAAACACTTATAGGCCAGCATGGCTATTTTGCCAGTTATAGAAGTCATGATAACATCTTGATCACTCTTTATGGGAGGTGGAAGATGAAGAGGGGGTAATTGATAACTGTGAAATTCCCATTAAATTGTGAGCTCCTTCAGAACAGGAATTAGTTGGGGTTATTTTTAGGGAGAGGTGGGGTTTCCTTTCTTTCTATCCCCTTAGCATAGTGCCTGACACATAGTGGGTACTTAATAAATGCTAGTCAACTGACTGGACATTTGTGAGCCCTCTTGAATCTTAAGGCATGACTCTCTCACTGATATATCATACTGATGTCTGCGTAATATTAAAAGAAGCTGAAACAACCCTGGCACTTTGGATGGAAGGTCTATGGAGGATTTATAGAAAGACATGGTCAAGAACTACTCAGGATATGAAAGCATGCATGGGTTGTAATCTGCATTTGGGGAAGGAGTAACCACACCGATGACATCATGGATCTACCATCATAGCCCATTTCCTGGGAAACAGCAAGGAAATCTCCTCACATACTATAGAGATAAACAGTCTCACACATTTCTGCACCTGTGCAGTTGTATCTTCATGTTTATGTATTTAGGATGGGGAGCTTAAATAAATTCTTCCTTAAGGCTTCCTTGTGCCAGAGGCCAAGGGACACTATAATAGTCTGTGGTTCATGTCTAAACCAAAGTGCTAACCCAGTAGCAACTCTGTCTCTTATTCTGTGTCCCCTATCTCCTGCTGCCTTAAAGCTTCCTCTGGCCCCTTGGTGGAAGAAAAAGCCAGGATAATTCTTATTACTTCCACTTTTGAAAAGACTAGGACTGATAGAATGAGGTCTTTCCCTGACATGAAACATTTCCTGAACTCCCAACTGTGAAAACCCTTTCTGCTCAAACTGCCTTTTATGTGTTATATATTCTGTACACTTTGTGTGTATATCTTCTCCATTGGTAGAATGAATGTATAATCCTTGAGGGCAGGTAGTCTTTCATTTTTGTCTTTGAATCCATGGTGCTAGTAGGCAAGGCAAGATAACAGTCATTTAAGAACTTGCTTTGTGCTGGGAGACTCTGCTGAGTGCTGGGGATACAAATAAAGAAAAAAAAAGAAAGAAAAAGACATTCCCTGCTCTTAAGGAACATATATTGTAAAGGGGGAATTCAATACACAAAAGCAGCTTAACATGAGTCAGTTTGAGTGATCCCCATCTTTTAACCTTGTTCAGTCTTTGGGCAGCTAGATGGCATAGTGGATAGAGTACCAGACCTGGACAAATCTGGCCTCAGACTCTTACTAGTTGTGTGACCCTGCACAAGCCACTTAACCCTGTTTGCTTCAGTTTCCTCATCTGTAAGAAGACCTGAAGAAGGAAATGGCAAACTACTCTAGTATCTTTGCCAAGAAGACCCTAAATGGGGTCACAGAGTCTGACACAACTGAAAATGACTGAACAACAACAATAACAACACATATACTGACTTAACTTGAATTTCTTTTTCACGCAGTCTCTTCCTCCCAAGCAGACAAAAGAAAACAACAAATAGAGCAAGTTCAGGGCTTTCTGACCGGGTTGAACAATATGCTTCTTAAAATCCTTTCCACCCAACGACAGAAAGTGACCACCCACTGAGCAGTGGTATAAACCCTGTAGAATTCTTCTGTGAACTACTTCTATATCACAGAATGCCAAGGCCAGAACAGAGTCCTGTTGAGTGAGGTACAGTATGAGTTCAGTAGCTAGATGCCTCAGAAGGACACCTATCCCACAGAGAACTGTTTCAATTAAACATGAGTGACCTTAATGTGCATGGAGACACTGCCACTTATCATCTTCTTTACTTTTTTTTCTTTAATTTTTAATCTGAGATGAAATTGTAGGAATTCCTGTGAAGCCTCTTAATTGGGAGGCTTGCTTTTTTCCCATGGAAGTTGCTTACCACTCATTGCTACATGACTTAAAAAAAATTTCTATAATATCAAAGAGAAAGTAGAAGTCTCTTCCCTCCATCTCACACTCCTCCCTCAGGTTGGATGAACCCTTATGATGGATTTAAGGGAAGATATGATTGAGAAATGCACAAGATGCAGGCATAGATGGGTTGTGATTTACATTGTTGGAGGACCTACACTGAAAAGATCACAGATACATTAAAGCAAAATTTTAATTGTACAATGGAAAGGATAATGGATTTGGAGTAAGAGTTCTTGGGTTCAAATCTTGGCTCTACTATTTGCTTCCTTTGTGATCTCTGGCAAGGAACTTAACATTTCTTGGCATTGGTTTCCTTATCTAGAATATGAAGTTGGGTTTTGATGACCTACAGTGTCACTTCTATCTCTAAATCTATGATTCTGTGGTCTCTCTATCTGAAGGAATGGTATTATCCTGCTTTTATTTTTTTCCTTTCATTTTTATTGTTATTGTTCACTCATTCAGTCATGTCTGACTCTTTGTGACCCCATATGAAGTTTTTTTTGTTTTGTTTTTTGGCAAAGGTACTGGAGTGGTTTGATATTTCTTTCCTCATACAGTGGATTAAGGTAAAGAGAGCTTAAGTCATTTGCCCAAAGTCACAGAGCTAAGTGAGTTTCTGAGACTAGATTTGAACTAAGGTCTTCCTGACTCGAGGTTCAGCATCTCTCTACTGGGCCACCTGGCTGCCTCCTCCTTTCATTTTAGAAATGCATTATTATAATATTCAAATAGTAATAATAATAATATACTTCCTTTCACCTTAGAAATGCATTATTTTTATTAATATTTTATATTACAAGTGGAAATAATACATTGAATTTGTTTAGGGATTTCTGCTTTCCAAAGTGCACATATTTTATGCACATAATTGCATTGGTCCTCCCAGCCACCCTGTGAACTAGGTAAATCAGATGTTCTTATACCCAGTTTATAGTTGAGGTAAGGCTTAGAGAAATTAAGAGCCATGTCCAAGATAGAGACAGAACTGGAACTAGAACCCAGGTCTCTTGATTCTAGGATTCGATCCATGGTACACACAGCCCACCAAGATCATACTTCAATATTTCAATATGCCATGATATATATTACAAACTAGCTGCATCCATTGTTATTAAGTAACTACTCCTTATAGCCTGCAGCTTACTGGAATTCACTGTGATGCATGAAGCAACTGTGTACAAAGATTACCCATAATTAAGAATCGATATTAAAAATTTGGTAGACTCTAGTTTGAAGTCCTGGGAGCCCAATGCTGTATAATATACCACAAGGAACTCAAAATATATAACACCAATTGATAATGCCTTTATATGTGAACTAGCATATGCCAAGGCCAATATACTATAGTATCACCTTTTTGGGGTGTAAAGAATAGCCCAGAGAAGTTAGGAAGGCATAAAGATAACTAACGTCCTCTTCTCAGCCTCCAAATTCTTCACTGTACAGTTGGCTGAGTGATTCTAGGTTGCTTTCTCCTTTTTCTGGGGTCCTGCCTCAGGCAAAAGACCAGATTTAGTGGACCAATGGAATGAATCTAATGCAAGAAATCTCTTGGGCTTATGCAGTCTGTGAAAGAGGAGGAAAGAGCCCTGACTTCACTCCTTGTGTTTCAGGTCACGCTACTAGGTCTGTTTTTGTCAGAAGGCAGGCAGGATGCTGAAGAGGATTTCAGGGAATCACAATGAAGACATAACTTCGAAACAATTTAAAATAAGAATATGCTGCAAAGAGTAATTGTACAGTGCTTTGCCATATGGAATAGCTCACGCTTTTAATTAAGATTTTGAAGGAAATTTCTTAGCCCCTACTGGATGGGTTTTTGTTTTCATAACACGGCTGTTTCCTGGCTCTCTTTCTTCCTTTCTGCACACTTCCTATTCATTGTTTTTGCTCAATTCCAATACTTTCCCTCTGTTAATTATTTTTATCCTATATAAAGCTTGATTTGTAGATATGTGTTTGCATGTTGTTTCTGCAATTCGGTTGTAAGCTCTTTGAGGGCAGGGACAGTGTCAAGACCAAAGTGGCTACTTAATAAATGTGACTGACCCTTTATAAGTGGGTATATCCCAGGGTTTTGTGTTAGACCATCAACTTCTCTCTGGTTTATACCTTTGGTGTTCTTATCAGGCCCCATGAATTCAATTCACATATCTATGCAGTTGCTTCTTAAATCTACATAGCTACATAGCCCTCATCTAAATTCTGAGCTCCAGGCTCATACCAACAACCAACTGGATCTTTGACTTGGGTATTCCACAAACATCTCCAGCTTAACATTTCAAAAGTGGGACTTGTGATCTTTCCCCTTAAACTCACCTATCTTCCTAACTTTTCTGATTCTATTAAGAATGCCATTATCTTTCCTTAGAGTCATCATCTGTCTAGGTTATGACCACTAATTGTGGGTGTCCCCCAAAGCTCTGTCCTGAGCCCTCTTCAAATTTTGCTCAATATTTTCTCATATTGTGATCTCATCAAGTCTCATGGGTTCATTTATCCTCTTTATGCAGATAATTTCCATATCCATTTCTTTTGTGATGGCAAAGTAGACCATCTTTTATCTCAATTCTTACCTATCCCTTACTCACTGAATGGGTGTTGCCTCAGACAAACTGAGACCTGGGAAAGACCTTAACTTAAAAAGGCCAAGGTTTTCCTCTGCATCCCAGGCCATCTCCAATCATTTTGACTTATGTTTTGCCACTGGACTCTGGAGGAGAGAGTGAGGCTGATGACTGCACAGCTTTGCCTCACTTAAGTCCAATTCACTCACAAGTCAAGACATCACCCTGGTGATGTCATTGGTCCTCAACAACAACAGATCCAAATATTCACCCCTAATATCTAACCTGAGCTCACCAACTGTCTTTTGGACTTCACAAACTTAATGTCTTATAGGAATCTCAACATGTCTAAAATAGAATTCATTTTCTTTCCTTGTTTCAAATTAGGAAGACTTTCTTCAAGTCCAACACCCTATCCACAGCACTGCGTAGGGGCCATAGGTGTCTCCCAAGGCTCTGTGCTGAACCCTTTGGTCTTCTCCCTCTATACTAAGGGTGCTTAACCTTTTTGTGTGTGTCATAGAACTTTTTGGCAATCTCATGAAGCCTGTGGACCCCTTCTTATACAATAAATGCGTAAAATATTATGTATATGAAGGCAATTATATTGGAACACAATTACCAAAAATAAAAAGAGATGTTCATGGGCCTCAGTTTAAGAATCCCTGTTCTATACTACTTCTATTCATGATCTCAACAATTGTTTCTTAGATATCCCCAACTAGATGTCCCACAGACATCTCAAGCTCAACAAATCTAAAACAAAACTCATTATCTTTACTCACTCCCAACTTCCCTATAAACATCAAGGTAACCACTATTCTCCAATTACCCAAGCTCCTAGCCTGTGTCATCTTCAACTTATCTCTCACATTCACCCCATATACCCCATCCATTTCCAAGGCTTATCGTTTCGACCTTTGCAATATGTCTCTTAAATGTCCTCTTTTCTCCACTCCCTGGGATTGTTCTTAATCACCTCACAACTGGACAGTTGCAGGAGTCTTCTAGTTGGTCTCCCCACTTCAATCTACCCCCTGCTCAGCTGCCAAAGTGATTTTCTCAAAGCACATATCAGAGTATGCTGCCTTCCTAGTCAACTAATGTCCAGTGGCTCACTGTTACTTCAAGGATCAAATAGAAATTATTTTCTTGACATGCAAAGTCTTTCACAGCCTGGTGCCTTCCAACATTTTTAGTCTTCTTATAATTGATTTCCTTCTAAGAACTTTACAATCCAGCTTCAATGACCTATTTGCTATTCCTCATAAATGATACATCACCTTCCATGTTTATGCCTTTTCATTGGCTGTCCCCTAAGCCTAGAATGTTCTCCCTCCTTATTTTGTATTGTGTTTTCCTCCACCCCCTTGAAGTCTCAGCTCAAATCCCACCTTTAGCAAGAGGATTTTAGTTGTTCAGTCATTTCAGTCATGTCTGACTCTTTATGACTCCATTTGGGGTTTTCTTGGCAGAGACACTGGAGTAGTTTGCCATTTCCTTCTTCAGTTCATTTGACAGGTGAGGAAACTGAAGCAAACAGGGTTAAGTGACTTGCCCAGGGTCACACAGCTATAAGTGTCGGAGGCCAGATTTGAACTCAGGAAGATGAGTCTTCCTGACCCCAGGCCTGGCATTCTACCCACTGCACTCCTCCGCTGTACCCCCTACCCCACTCTCAATGCCTTCTCCTTAGTACTGAACTAGTATGTGTCTTATATATTCAATTTTATATTTTCACATGTTGTCTCTCCCTTAGAGCATCAGCACTTTGAGGCAAGGGACCATATTTTTACCTTTCTTTGTATCCTGGACATGAAGCAGAGTTGCTGGTAGGTGGTGAGCATAACCTTCCTGGGCCTCTATTTCTTAATCTTTATTTTTTTTTTTAAGCAATCGGGGTTAAGTAACTTGCTCAAGGCTACACGGCCAGTTATTTCTGGGTGTGGTGCTGAGTGTCTGAGCCCGGGATTCGATCTCCAGGTCGTCCCAACACTGGAGCCGGTGCTCTTACTCACTGTGCTACCTGGCTGCCCCTATTTCTTAATCTTTAAAATGGAAGAGTGGGACTTGATTAATTTTAAGGTCTTCTCTGACCCTAAAACAATGATCCCATGATCTATATTTCTCTACCCTTCCATATTCCAAACATTGCTGCAAAATGGCTGTCACAGAGCCCCAGACCTCTGAGTAGGCAAGAAAACAATTCTCCACCGCTATAAATAAAAACCTTAAACCTGTCACACTTGGTTAATATCACCATGTTAGAACCCATAGACAAATAGAGAAGGGGCAAAAAAAAATTCTGTTGCTTTATTTAGAAACTAGTGCACAAAAGAAGAATAAATCACCAGTTTTCTGGCATGTGGAGATTTCAGATACCTTACACCATAATATTTTGGGTAGGGAGCAGTTTAGTCAATGCTAGTTAACTTCTATAACACTCGGTAATAACTAGAGCAGAAGAAAAAAATACAATATGTGTCCTTTATTTCTTCTGCTAATACTGACCACTAAGAGCATAGAAAGCCTGTTTAGATTTTTCTCCATAGCTTCTTTCATACAGTAGGACTGCAGAGTTCAACTTTGCATTAAACAGTCCACAGAATGACCAACCAGAAAGAATCTAACATCTACATGGTTCATGTCCATCTAGGTGGTGCAGTGGATAGAGAGCTGAGCTTTGAGTAAGGAAGACTTGTGTTCAAATTCTATCTCAGACACATGCAAGGTGATTCTAAGCAAGTCACCTCACCGCCCTTCTGCTTCAGCTCCTGATCTGTAAAATGGGGGTAACAATAGTGCCTATCTTATAGGGTTGTTCAGAGGATCAAATGAGGTATCACATGCAAGGGATTTTACAAACTTTACAATGTTGTGCAAATTTTAGTTATTATATGATACCTAATGTACAATAAAGTTGGAAAGGTAAGTTGGGGCCAGGTTGTAAGGGCTTTAATTACCCAACTGGAGATGGGAGTGGTAAGGGAACAAATATTTATTAAGCACTTACTATGCACCAGGTACTGTGCTAAGCACGTTACAAATATTATCTCATTTGATCCTTATAAGCCCTGGGAAGTAAATGCTATTATTATCCCCATTTTATAGCTAAGGAAACTGAGGCAGACAAAGATCAAATGATTTTCCCAAGGTCACACAGCTAGTAAGTGCATGAAGGTAGGTTTTAATTCCCATCTTCATAACTCTAGGCCTAACATTCTATTCACTGTATCTTGTTGTGTGTTTGTCCTTCATTTTCAGAGAAGATCATGGCATTAGGGAATGATGACATGACTTGCATTTCACTTTGATTGAGTGAGGGAAGGCTGTGCAAGGTCATCAGCCTCACTTTATTCTCCAGAGCCATCTGGATCCAGTGACCAGATATTCATCAGGATGACTGGAGATGACCCAGGATGCAATGGGAGACCCTGGCCCTTTTAGGCTAAGGCCTTTTCAAATACTCACTTAGAGTGAGGTAACACCCTGTTGCAGCAAGCACCCTAGCACACCCAGGATGGCAACTAGCATGGGTTCTTTGGTCTGCTTTTCTAAAGGAAAGCAACTCGGAAGGGGTTAATAATCTTACTTTAATCAAACACACACACACACACACACACACACACACACATATATATATTCACTTAGTTCAGGGGAAAAAGCACCCTGAACTTCAGAAAATACAAGCAGAAATTACAAGCAGACAAAAAATACAGAGAATATAACACAATTTAACAGACCAACAGACAGGGCTTCTAGCTGTCTGATCATTACATATGTACAGTTGGTTACCAGAGAGAGAAAAACCAACATCTGGATTTTCAAAGTTGGGGGGGGTGCTCAATGGCTGCCCAGAATCTCATCTGGCCAAATCACACAGCTATTCCCATAAGTGAGCCCCAAAGTAAAACATCACAATATGGAGATTGAGGGAGGGGGAAGAGTCAAGAATGACTCTAAGATTGTGAATGTAGATGACTGGAAGGATGGTGGTTCCATCAACAGGAGAAATTTGGAAAAGTGATAGGCTGAGAAATTGGTATGTAATTGTTGGGGGCCAGGAAGTAATGGTATATGGGCTAGTGCCTGCTTGCT
>NW_027186296.1:3681648-3785383 GCF_028583685.1 Petaurus breviceps papuanus | reverse complement strand
AGGACGGGATAGTAAGTGAGAGGACGGGATATCAATAGCCCCCCACAACTGGTGCCCAACGAGGGGCGTGGGTAGGGTCCGAGAAGACCGTCTGGGCTGTAAATTAGCTCTCCAGACAGCCTCATCGGTAAAAGAGTACCGTTGAGAAGATGGGACTGGCAATGAGTGCAGGGGAAATAAGTGTCCCCGCAATTTTGCCCGAGGAGAAAGGAGTTATTGCCGCGCAGCTTTATAAAGTGTGCGCGAAGGGTGGCGTAAAGATACCAATAAGAACGTGCCGCCAGTTTGTAGAAAAAATATGGACCATCTGCCCCTGGATACAACATGCGGGGGTGCAGCCAGGCCGATGGGCCGTGGTGGGGCGAATGGGTGGAAGGAAGCCGTCCTCCTCCCTTCAACCTTGCCGGAGGCCCGTTCACTTTTAAGAAGCAGATAGATAACACCTTAAGTCCCACCTAATTACTCTTTCTGGTTTAGGTGATTAAATTGTGGGTTCGAGTCCCACTTAGTTGCTTGTTTAGAATGAGTGGTACATGTTTTGAGTGATTGGTACTGTGCACAGAACTGTTACGTGTCGTATCTTGTGTTTCTGCTGTGTTCTGTCCCTTCTGTGTCTTTGTTTGTCCTATCCAGTCATCAGGTCCATTATGGGCCAAGGGTCATCCACAGCCGGCCTGTGTATTCCTTTGAAATGCTGTATCTCTTTCCCTCCTTCTTTCCCCTGCTGCTGAGTGCAGGCTGGAAAGGGAGAGAAAGAGAGCAAAATATTGTCTTGTTTAGGTTATATGATGGTAAATGCAAGTGAAAGAGTATAGGAGAAATGTTAGGTTGGAATTAGAGTATATGATTTTAAAGGGGCTTTAATCAAAGTCCAACAGGAAGAGTAACATTTAACTATTTCCTGCCTCACTTAAAAGAGAAAAGTTTTGTGTAACAGAATGCAACTAAAAGGCAACTGAATGCATTCTGGTCATCTTTGAAAAGTGTCACTCCTAATTTGATGCTAAAGAAAAGTTGGAATTCATTTTACTATTTGGCATTTAGGCAAATTGGAATATTTTCCAAGATTTGATACATAAGGTGAGGTTTTTGGGTTCTCTAGAACTGGGATAAGGGAGTAGGCGCCACTCCCTCTCCCCTTGCTAGGGAAGTCAAAGCTATCACTTTCAAAGAAGTTTCTAAGGAGTGGACACAAAATTTATTGGAGTAAAAGTTGGAACAGCTAAAAACATTGGGGGGAGGCATAGCAGCTATATTGAGGGCCCCTGGGGCATGCAGACGACCCTCTTTCCTTTCAAATCCCGGGGATCACAACCAAGCTCTGCAACTGTGGGGAGAGGAGAAAAGCCTCTGCACTTGGTAAGCCTAATTTTCTATCAATAATTTTGGTATGTGATGAATCGGAAATGCAATTAATGTCATTATGTAATTGTTCTATTATGGTATCTCTAAATTGTAAAATCTAAATTGTAAAGTCCTCTTATACTGTAAAAATTGAGTGACAAAGCAGTTTTCAATCTGAGTTTTGTTGAAACTAAAAGATGGAGAAAAAGTTGTGTAAAACTAGCTATGTTACTTTATCAGTTCTGCTAACCCTATGTTATAATGTTATTTTCATGTGAATTGGATTTTTTATGTTATAATATCTGATGGTTTAAAGCTTTTATATTTGGGATACAAACAAGTAGTAACAATACTGCCAATATTTACTGTGATAGTTGATTGTCCATTTAACTTTTTGGCTATTCTGGAAATATACAGTGATTATAAGTTGATTGGTTGTATGGCAGCAAAAAAAAAAAAAAAGGATTTTAGTTTAGTATAACTTCATGTGGAGTTTTAAGGTCATCAGATTGGTAATTCATTTGTTCTTATTTTGAAGTTCAAACTTGAGATGATATCATTACTGGTAAACATCTGTACTATCTATGGTGTATGAAAAGCAGTTTCTCTTAAAGTTTTGGAGTATTGTAATTTGGGAAAATTTTAAGCTTCCAAGTCTATCTTTGTTTAAAAGGAAGTTTCAGTTAAGATTGTTTGAAATTGTAAGACTGTTAACTAAGTTATTGGGCTACTGTTTTAATGCTAAAACCTAAAACTGTGACAACTTTATACTGACTAGTTCTGCTCATTCAGAACAGTCCCTCTACTACTGTATAATGTTGTAAAATTACCTGGGAAAGCGAACTTGTATGAAGCTCCTAAACTATAAGCTTGACTTACTGAGAAGCAGCAAAGTCTATGTACAAAAGAGTAAAAAGGATCTCTAACAATTGGCCTTACCAGGACAATCTCAGAAAATTGTGAAGGGAAAGATGTTAAAGGGAATCCCTTATGTATATGAGTCCTGGCAAATCTTTGTGGTATATTGCAACTTAATGAGAGTAAATTGATGTTAAGATAAGAAGGTTTGGGGACAAATGGGGATTTCCAAGCCCCTCCTGTCTCTAAATAGTGGTATGGATACCTTTGTATCAGATGGTTTAAGTATGTTGAGAAGGGTGTGAGCTCTTTCGTGTTAGCCTACTGGAAAATCTAATATTATTTTATCTAAGATTAGAACATGTACAGAAAGTTATGCAAACTGCTTAAGATCATTCTAAAAGTTTTATGAGTCTTGAACTGTTTTAAAGAAGGGAAAATACTTTTAGAAGAAATTTTAAATCTCTAGTGGGATTTTGAAAGGCCTATTCTATGGGAAAATATGAAGGACAGTGAAATAGTCTGAGTAATGGGTTATACTAGCCCATACTCACCCCACTTCTGGTCAATTTTCTCTTACTCCTTTTTGGCCCTTGTTTGTCTAATCTTTTTGCTAGATTTGTGTTTTTTTTTTAGGCTCAGCACCCTTCACTGGCAGGTGACTCTTCTGCCGGGAACATTGTCGGCTGAGTATCAACCGTTGCCTGAAGTCTTTACCCATCACCCCTTGGACCTGGCATCGGCCAAATTCCGGACCTTGGCTATGGACCCCACCCCTTGAACGATGATACCCTGAGAGGCAGGGAAAGCTCTTCGCCCCTCCCCAGCGGGAAGTAGCTCGGGAGGCTGAGATCATCGTCCTGTTCCCCCAAATGATTTCGGGTGTCATCTGTTTAAGGGGGGAATGATGGGGTACCTGGGGTCTAGGTCAATTTGTGAAACCAACTTGTGAAACCAGTCTGTGAAATTGTAACTGCAATTTGTATTGTAAAATTGTTATCTGTAAAATTCCTTTCCCAACCTCTGACTCTGTCCATTCCACCTAGGCAACACCCTTCGACCCCTTTTGTTCTTACTTAATCTCTTGATTAAGTAATCAAGGCCAGGGCTGGCCCACACCCTCCTTTATCCTTGCCTTTTGTCTCCTTAACCACCTGGCCCAAAGTCTTATCTAAACTGTCTATTCACATGCTCCCCTTGGTCAGCTCTGCCCTTTGTCTATGCATTGAGGCCCCCTCTCCTTACTTTTATTCCGGTGAGGGTGGGCGAGAGCATGCAAATTTGCCTAGACAGAAAAGAGCCCCCATACTTGTACCTCTGCTTTTAGGACTTGGTACTGCCGGGTCCACTGCAGTAGGGACCACGGCTTTGGTTAAAGGTAATGAGAATTTCTTATCTCAGCAAGAGCAAATTGATGCCATAATGGAAATGGGTCTCATGGGGTGCCAATGGCACACAACCGGTCTTTGTGTGACCTCTGCCCTGTACCAAAGATATTCTAGGGCAGCTAATCTGTCCTATACTCTGGGTTCATTTTTAAACGGCACATGGAAAAAGCAGTTTACACTGAAGTTAAATGAATTAAGACATGCTATAGTTGTATTGAATTCTACCACCATATCTGGTCCCCAATTATCAGCATGGACTGAGTGGTTCCAAAACATTACCCAATGGTTTGCCTCTTGGGGAGGTTTGGGGGCGTCAAGTATGGTGTTACTCTTGACCATAGGGTTGCTTGTCTGGTACCTCTGCCGATTGCAGAGAAGACAACAAGGATATATGTTGCTCACACAAAAGGCCATTATGGCCATTGAGGAAGGAGCAGACCCTCAAGTATGGCTGGCTTCCATGGAAGACATGTAACGCTCTTGAAGTAAGACGGGATCCGTTCTATGACGGGCAACCTCTCCTGACCCGGCCGCCTAAGACAGGGCCCGAGGGCGTTGGGTTACCGAGGACGGGTAAGGTTCAGGGATCAGGAGATGACCCAAGCCAGAACATCCTGCATTCCCCTACTGCTGCCAGGGTCTGCTAAATTCAGGTTATTGCAACTGCACCGCTTAAGGCTGTACCAGACAAGCATCCTGATTAAACAAAAAGGGGGAGATGTTGGGGGCCAGGAAGTAATGGTATATGGGCTAGTGCCTGCTTGCTTGATGTATGACCTTAAAAGGTAATGAATAGAGCTGTAGAAGATGATTGGCTATGTGTACCTATAAATTGCTCTGATACGGAAGTCAGGTCTTTTTGTCGCGATGTAGCTGAGCCTGAATAAACAACTCCTGCAAACCTCGGGTGCTCTGTCTGGTAATTCCTCCTAGGAGGCCGGTGGTAATTCCTCCTAGGAGGCCGGTGACGACCGAAGACTTACTATGGGTAAGTGAGAGGACGGGATAGTAAGTGAGAGGACGGGATATCAATAGCCCCCCACATGTAATAACTTTTGTTTTGGATATATTGAGTTTGAGATGCCTATGAGACATCCCAATGGTGATACCCATCAGGCAATTAATAATATGAGACTGGGGTCCAGGAGAAAGATTAGAACTGGATATGTAGATTTTAGAATCATCTACTAAGGGAAGATAGTTGAATCTATGGGAGATGAAGAACTCATCAATATAAAGAGTGAAGATAGAGAAAAGGGTTCAGGACAGGGCCTTGATGGATACCCCCACAGTGGGTAGGAGGAAGATAAAGCAAAGAAAGCTGAAAAAGGAAGGAATGATCAGATAGGTAGAAAGAGAAATAAGGAAAAATATTATTACAGGAGTCTAAGAGAAGGGGTAGTGACAGTATCAAAAACTACAAAGCAGATAAGAAGTATGAGAAGTGAGAAAAGGCTAATGGAATTAGCAGTTAAGACATTATTGCTAATCTTAGGGAGAATAGTTTCATCTAACTTTTGGGATGAGAAGCCAGATTGCAAGAGATTGAGCTGTAAGTGGGAAGTGAGGAAAGGGAAGCCCATAGAAGGAAAGTGACTTGAGCAAGGTCATACAACTAGGAAGTAACTGGCAATTGGGATAAGGCATGGTTGTCCATATGGGTTCTCATCTGATGTGGGCTATCAAAACCTTTTTTCTTTTTTTAAAGAAGAAAAGACATGTTAGAGAATGGAACCAAGATGGCAGAATAGCAAGACATATACCAAAACTCTACCCCACAACTTTCCTAGCAGATATAGAAAAAGCATCAGAACAAATCATGATCAGGAAATATAAGGAAAAAATCTCAGTGAATCATTTTTCCAGTTGAGGTCAGCAAAGGTAGAGAGACAGAAAGGTGTGCAGAAACTGTGGGTGGGGTCTAGCCAGGAACAGTCCATGTAATATAGTTTAGCACAGGGAGAGGCTACCTACCCCTTCAGGGTAGGAAGAAAGTTTTCAATCCAGCAGAAATGCTCCTGACCACATGCAGGATATAAGAATAGCTGCTGATCAACAGTTCTGGGTCACAGTTTCAGGGTGGACTGAGAAGAAGATTATGCACTTTAGGGGTGGTATTTCAGGGTGAGGAAAAGTCATGACCCTAAGTCTGTGTACTAAGCAAGTAATAAGTTCAGAAGTAAGCAGTAGCTATGTGAGTGTGACCTTGGAAATGCAGTGGAGTGAGTGTTTCAATTCTACCTGCCAGACCAGTCTGAAGCCTCCAGAGGAATAATCAAGGCAGGTGTCCCAAACCAAAGGGATACTTGCAGTTCTATCATTGAATCAGCAGAGCTGATAGTGGCTGAGTTCAGTAGTCTAATGGAACTCCAATCAGGGCTAGTCCATAGGTGAGTTTGTCAGACCCGAACCCAAGTCAGGAACTTGTAGAGATCAGACCAGAGATGTAACGATCAGACTGTGCTCTGGATCAGAAGACACTGGTAACATGCAAGTCCCCAGCCTTACCTGTCTCTGAGATCTGGAATAATACAACACTCAATATTTTCAAGAAAGCATCAACAGGACCCTAGAGCAATTATGTCAAATTGCAATAGAAATGGAGACCATTAAACCATACATAAAGATCCCTGTGGGCCATATACTGATTTAGAAAACCACATAATAGCATGATATATATTCTATTGTATTTTTATTTATTTTGTTAAGTATTTCCCAATTACATTTTAATCTGGATGAGTCTTGGAATGTTTGCCCTAGAAGATACAAGAAAAATCCAGGTATTTCCTCCACAACTGTGCAGAGCCTGGCCCTAACATAAAGTCTGAAGTCAAGAAATAGACTGTAAGAATGAGCAAATAAAAAAAAGGAATCCCACTATAAAAAACTTATTATGGTGACTAGGATGCTTAAGATACAAGCCCAGAAGAAGACAAAGTCTACAAAATGTCTACAAGCAAAGCCTCAAAGAAAAAACCAACTTATGCACAAATTTAACTAGAATTCCTAGAATAGAGCAAGTGTTTTCAAAAGACTTTAAAATGTTTTTGCAAATGAAATGAGAAGGCTAGAGGAAAAAAGATGAGGGAAAAAATAAGAACCATGGAAGAAAAAATGGAAAAGGCATTAATGGCTTTGCAAGAGGTACAAAACCTTGCCAAAGCACAAACTACCTGAAAATTAGAACAGACCAACTAATGAAACTGAGACTGCAGACATATTAAATGAGTGAAAAGACTGAAAAAAAGAAGAAAATGTAGGGTATCTCATAGCAAAAACAACTGACCTGGAAAATAGAAGGAGCAAGGCAATTTAAGAATCATTGAAATTCATGACAGGAGAGAGGTGGGAGGGGAGAAAAGGAAGGAGGAGAGAGGGTAGACATCATGAAAGAAAATTGCACAGATCTCCTAAAACCAAAGGGCAGAGCAGACAAAGAAAGAATATACCAGTCACCTCCTGAAAGAAACTCCAAAATGAAAATTCCTAGGAATATCGTAGTAAAAATACAAATGAAAATACCAGAGCTGCATAGAAACTTTAAAGTTTCTTTAAACACAGGAGTGTAGAGAAGCATAAAAAGTAAACATGGGTGAAAAATAAAAGACTAAACAATGATAAATTGTTTACATTCTAATATGGGAGAGAAAGAACAAGAATTTATTAAGCACCTACTATTTATGGGTCAGGCACTATATTAAGCACTTTATTACCTCTTTTGATAGGGTGAGGAGATGATGCCTTAGTCTCTTCAGAATCCTTTCATCATCAGGCATTATACAGGGGGTCTAATTAGACACCAGAAGTGGTTTTATTATGTTCCTATGGTTGTAAAAGAAGAATAGAAAAGGACAGGAAGAGGAATACTGGCATGGGGAAGAAAGGAGAGAGACAAAGAATGAGGAAAATTATCTTGCATAATAGAGGTATGCAAGTAAAAGTATATGCAAACAAGGATAAAGAGGTAGAGGGAACAGTCAATACTTGAATTTCATTTTCATTTCAACTGGTCAAAGGAGGGAACACACACATAGTTGGGTATAGAAATACCTTTTACTCAACAGGAAAACAGTGGAGAAAGTTAAGAAGGGGGAGTAGTGGTGAGAAAGAACGGAGGACAAATGGAATAATTAATCCTAAGCAAAACAAACTCTAAGGATGTACAAAATACTTATAGAATCTCTTTTTAAAGTAGTAAAGAACTGCAAGTTAAGGAGAGCCCATCAATTGGGGAATGACTGAACAACTTTGATACATGAAAGTAATTGAATACTATTGTGTTGTAAGGAATGATGGAGGGCGTGGTTTTAGAGAAACTAGGAAGACTTGTATGAAGTGAGAAGAATCAGGAGAATGCTTTATATAATAACAACAGTACTGTAAAAACAAAACTTTGAAAGAATTAGAGACTTTAATCAATTAAATGACCATGATTCCAAAGGAATTATGATAAAACATGCCATCTACCTTCTGATATGAAAGAGAGGTGACAGAATTGCAGTGCAGATTGACATATTTTTGTTTTGAACATGACCAGTGGAGCAATTTGTTTTATTTGACCGTGAATCTTTGTAATATGGATTTTGTTTTTTCTTTCTGGGGAGGATGGGGAGAGCGGAAGGAGTATGAAAAATCCGATTTAAATGATTGAAAACAAAATTTAATTTTAAAAAATTTGAAGATTGCTTAAAAAAGAAAATATGTAAAATGTGTAGCAAATGGAATGTAAAGATGAAAAGGAAAAAGTAATATGCAGATCAAAACCAGTTCTAATTTATGTAGATGATGTGAAAGTGTAAAGCCAAGCATGAGCAACTTTCCTGAGGACTTCTGCTGTGAATAGTTCTAAGGTTCTGATTACATAGTATAGTGGACTATTTATTCAGCAGTAAATTAAAGCAAAACATTCACAGAAACCAAAGTACAGCATTCATAATGTTATAATATAACAACTTATCACTAAAGGGGTCACATAGTTTTAAGCAAAAGTTATCATTCAGTAAGTCCTTAATTCAATCATCCTTAAGGAGCAAGTCTCCTAAAGGGAAACAAAGTACAAAGGTCAAAGTTCTCCACCCCAAGCACAGTAAATCATGATCTTCTCAGTCAGCATTAAGTACCCAAGGAGAGATCTTTTCATCTTGACTTGAAGCTGGCTCTCAGATTACATGGTTCCTCTTCCATAGTCCCAGCTCCTGTTTGAATCTACCTGGATTCAAAGGTAGGCAGCTCTCAGCTCCTCATCCAGCTCCTCATTCAGTTCCTTGTCCAGTACCCATTCCATATTGCAGCTCACAGTATCCAGTCTACCTCAAGTCCTTCACAGTTTCTGTTTCTGGAAAGACAAACCTTAACAGAGCCAAAACAAGATTCATGCACATTGCCAGTACCATCATCAATTCACTATCTGCCTGTGAAATCAACACAGACCCACATACAAGGTCTGAGAACTCAACACAAATCATCATACAGTCACAGGACCTCTGAGTCCCTCGTCCAGGACTTCTGTAAACAGACAAGAAGAAAATCCTCTTTCAGGGATTCCACTAAGGTCCCAGAGCTTCTGTACAAAGTATCACAAACAAAAATCAACACAAACAGAACAGACAGAGTGCCTGGCCACCACAAAGTTCCCCTTCTCAATTCTGCTCTTTCCTAGCTTGGGCTTCTCCTTATATATAATCATTAGCTCCTCCTTGTTCCACACCTTCCTGTTGCATCATCAAGTTCCTCCCACTGTGGGGTTCATAAGTTTTGTTTCTTAACAAAGACTTGATATAATCATGAGCAAGGCTCCAAAGAAACTTGAACTGAAACAAGGTGCTAAATAATTAAATAGCTGAAACAAGGTGCTAAGTACTTCTTTGCTTGCCATTATAGAAAGTATGATCACTCTGGCAATAACAAGAGATGTACCAAAAAAGAGATGGTCTTAAAATAAAGACTTCAAGGACATACAAAAGAGAAATGAGAAATATAGAAGACTTGATAACTGACAATCAGATATCCCTAAGGCTGGAAGGAATAATAACAACAACTCATATCAGTATAACATTTTAAGACTAACAAAGTACTTTCTTCACAATTGTGGTCGGAAGTACACATACATATTGTTATTCTGTTTTAAAGATGAAGAAAGTGAAGCACAAAGATTAAGTAAATTGTCTAAAGTAAGTCTTTTCCTAAGAGGCAAGAATGAAATTTGGACATAGATCTTCTTATACCAGAACATGTTCCACTCTTTCACGGTACCATTTGGCAAACTTAGAGACCATATAATTCAATTCCTTCATGTTACAGATGTAGAAATTAAAGCTTCGATGGGAGAAACTATTTGCCCAAGATCGTACGTCCAGTTATTGACAGAGATGCTACTAATCTGAGTTTCCTGTTTCCCCCATTCAATGCTCTCTACCACTACATCCTGGTGTCTCCCCATAAGAAGAGGGTAGACCAGTGCGAATTCTTGATGTAACCTATGGAGGGGAAGATGGATCAGTGATCCCATCTATATGAGTACTACCTCCAGTGAGTCAGATTACAACCCATCCATCCTGTCCATCTGTGAGCCTCTTGTCCATGTCCTGACATAAAATGTGCTAGCAGACAGGTAAGACACATTGTAGAAAAGCAGAAAATGAGACAGTAAAGTGAAATATCAATCAATAAGTATTAATAATAATCAATATCAATCAATAAGTATTAATAATAAATCAACAAGTACTTATTAAGTACCTCTGATGAGCTAAGCTCTGTGGTAGGCACCTGGGACAGGCAAGCCTACCCTACCTTTGCAGAGTTAGGACCTAGTTCAGTTACAACCATGGATAGGATAAAACTAGATGGTTTCATATTCCTTCCATTTAAAAAATTCCACAAGTCTATACTCCCACAACATTAAAAAGCTTGGCCCACCTACACTATGCAGGTCAGGCAGATGGCTGGCATACCAAGTCACTAGGCAGGGTTTCTAGAAACAAAATAGACCTTTGCAGCTCCCTTTCTCCCATCAGAAAAGGTCAAAAGGGGGCAGACCCTGGGGCAACCGCATGACTGCCAACATTGCTCAACCATTTTCTGCTTTTGTGTCAGCTGAGAAGGGTAGCTAGGTGGCACCATAGTGCACAGAGTGAAATCAGGAAGACAACAACCTGAGTTCAAATCTGCCCTCACTTACTGTGTGACTCCCTAGGTAAGTCAACCCTGTTTGTCTCAATTCTCTCATTTGTAAAATGAGGTGGAGAAGGAAATGTCAAATCACTCCAGTATCTTTGCCAAGAAAACCCCAAACAGAGTCATGAAGAGCTAGGCACAACTGAACAACAAACAACAAAAGTTCTGAAAATTATTACTCCTTAGAATAATTTATTTTTGAGAAAGCTATTGACTCAATGGATAGAGTACTTGTCCTAGAATCAAGAAAACCTGAGTTCGGGGCGGCCAGGTAGCACAATGAGCAAGAGCACCAGCTCCAGTGTCGGGATGACCTGGGGATAGAATCTGGGCTCAGATACTTAGCACCACACCCAGAAATAACTGGCCGTGTAACCTCGAGCAAGTTATTTAACCCTGATTGCTTTAAAAAAAAAAAAAAAGAAAACCTGAGTTCAAATCCAGCCTCAGACACTTCCTAGCTGTGTGACCCCGGGCAAGTCACTTAACCCTGTTTGTTTCAGTTTCCTTATCTGTAAAATGAGCTGGAAAAGAAAATGGCAATCCACTCCAGTATTTTTGCCAAGAAAACCCCAAATGGGGTCATGAAGAGTCATATACAACTCCATGACAACAATGTCAGATAAGAAAATGGCTTCCCACCTCAATGCAGTACCAAAACACTGTCATTGTTGGATGCAGAAAGTGAATATCATCCTGGCTCCTTGATGTACTACCACTTCAGGGTAGCTTGGAATGAGTGAGCCAAACAAGTCAACCTGGCAGCAGCTGTTCAGGCCAGAATGAGGAACAAAACGGGAGGGGAAAGGCAGGGACCAAGGGGAGAGAACTGGGAACTAGCTCTACCTGGGGATTCAGCAGGCGCCTCATGTGTGGACACTTTAACCCTCTTGTGTAGTCAGAGTTTAATCTGTTTCTGCTACTTAGCATCATCAAAAGCCACATGTTTTATTTAATAACGATGATAAAAAAAAAAATCCACAATAATTAAATTGCATGCAGCTGTATTGCTTCTCAGGAAAAGGCTAAATAGTTGGCAGGCCTCCTAAATTAGGATTAGGCTGCAGACCAGCTCAGACAATGCTTCCAGGCACGGAGGATGCACTGCAGAATCAGCTTGATGCAGTCTGATTTGATTACTTTCTCTGGTCAATTTGAAGTACTCTGGCCAAAGGAAAAAAAAATCTTCTTTTTTATCTTGTGGCCATGCTCTTTTACTGTTAGAGGTGTCACTTTAGAAACATTAGTCATATTTTCTTCTAAAACAGTCTCTGTAGTGGCCTAATGATGCTAATCAGGGTAGCCCTGGGGTGTCAAACTTCCTAGGACACTGAGACCCTTCCTCAGTGGGGGAAAATTTTTTATTAAAAAAATTAAATAAAAGGGGCTATAGAAAAATACCTAAATCTTTGGTAAGAGGGTCCTCCTCTTTTTCTCTTGAGCCCCTCCCATTATCTCACCTCCTCTGATCATTGGAAAGATTTCCCAGAATTTTATGAAATGGAAGGAATATAAAGGAAGACTATTCTGATACAGATCGATAATAATCTGTATCAATAAGTGATACATATCAATAATAATAATAATAATAGATAACATTTATATAGTGCCTACTATGTGCCAGGCACTGTGTTAAATGTTTTACAAATACCATTTCATTTGATTCTCACAACACCCTTGGGAAGTAGGTGCTATAATTGTCCCCATATTATAGTTGAGGAAACTGAGGCAAACAGAAGTAAAGTGACTTACTCAAGGTTACAGAACTGATAAGTGTCTGAGACCATATTTGAACTCAGGTCTTCCTGATTCTAGGCTTAGCACTCTGTCCACTCTATCACCTAGCTTTCTACACATCTGTACATCACTACCCCCCCCCCCCGTAAATTAGTAGGCAAATCTTAGTTGCTTGAGAATGCTCACACAGCTAGTAAATGCTAGAGGCAGGATTTGAATCTGGGTGTTCCTGATTCTAAAACCATCACTTGAGCCCCTATACCCTATTGCCTCTCTGTACTTCCTTCTCTGTACAGTCATTCACAAATAAGTTTCACTAGTCTATCCATTTCTTACTGTGGCTGAATTTGAAGGAATGATCATTCACATATAAAAGAGAGTTTTCACTTTAGAAAGGATTCCCCCAAAGTATAATTTCAGAAAAAACTGGGAAGACATGTATGAACTGATGCGAGTGAAGTGAGCAGAACCAGAAGAACATTGTACACAGTAACAGCAATAGTGTAAGGATATCAGTGGTGAAAGACTTAGCTGCTCTGATCAAGAAATTTATCTAAGACTCATGATGAAAAATTCTATCAACCACCAGAGATAAAACTGATAAACTCTGACTGCAGATGGAAATATACTTTTTGAACTTTATTTTTCTTGTTTGTTTGTGTGTATACTATATTTCACCACATAATCATTGGTACTGCATAATCACCACACCCTGTTTTTTCAGTCCAAAAATTGGCTTATAACCTCTCATCATATAATCGTCACATGGTATAATTCTATTCATCACACTGCTTAAAAGGGAAACAGAGCAGCAATGTATTCACCAGTGGCCTATAGATATGTATTTATCTCTCACACACTGCAATCTGTAAGCCTAGAACTCTGAGTGCTTTGTCAGTATCCAATTTTAACACAGTCATGAGCATTCCATTCATTCTAATCTTGTACCAAGGACAGTTTAGTAATAAACAATTTTAAGTAGTACCAGCACAAAAAAAATTTTTTTAAGCTTCACATAATGATCGCACCCCACTTTTTTGCAAAAAAAATTTGACAAAATCTGTGATGATTATGTGGTGAAATACAGCATGTTTTCTTTTGCAACATGACTAATATGGAAATATGTTTTACATGTCTTCACATGTATAATCAACATCATATTGCTTTTCTTCTCAAAAAGTTAAAAAAATTAATGTAAAAAATGTACATGTAATTGGGAAATATTTAATGAAATAAATAAAAATGTGAAAAAAAAAACAGAAAAAAAGAAAGGATTCACTACAAGTGTCCTTCAAGCCATACACTTTACTTGTCACCAACAAGAGGCTCTAGGCTTACAAAGAGCTGAGACTATCCTAAGGGATCTGATTTTCTCTCTCTCTCTCTCTCTCTCTCTCTCTCTCTCTCTCCCTCTCTTTTTGTCTTTTCTTTTCTCTCTCTCTCTCTTCACATTTTCCCCTAATTTGGAGGAAAACTCTAGGGAAATCTCTAAAGCAAAGTTTAAGTATAGTTTATGTGTAAGATCTCCCCAAAATGTAGGTAATAGGGTCCCTATGGAAAAGGTACTCTGTGTACAATTTGGATATCAGGTAGACGCTGCTGTTTATTCTGTCCAGCACAAAAACTGCAGAAGATACCAAGGATTCAAGAACCCATATAAACAATTACAGGAAATATAAAACACTCAAACAACCCATTATATTAATCATGCTCTCCTTAAAAGGTAAAGACCTGTGTAAAGCTACTGAACAAATATTTCACATTAACCTTGGATCTAGCACTGACTGAGTAATTCACAACAATTATCATGGAGTATTGGAAGGTCCAAATTTCCTGGAAAGTCAGGGTATGGCTTTCTTTAGTCCTTCAGGTGCAAGGTTAGCCTGACAGTAGTACTCTTCTCCAAGAAGCATGGTGTTAACTAAAATCTACTCCCTCCACTTAGCTGATGCCTGAATCCCAGACTCAGGAACTCAACTTATTATGTAACTTCTAAGGCTAGAAATAATTTTCTTAGAATTGCTAGTTGCTGATCTATGCACGGAACAGGAAATAAAGGGGCAGAGAAAGGCAGCCAGGGACTCATGGTACTGTCTCAAGCTTTTCTAGGCAAGCACGTGTTCCCCACAAACTATGTGTTCCAGCTGGAAGTTGCCATTGACGCTACAGCAGGAAGAGGAGAAAATAGGCCTTCCCCTCCTCCAACCCCTGGAAGTCAAAACTAGAGAAAGTGTGGGAAAATAAATAGTTTCAAGTCAGAAGCATTCAAAAGAGAATGGAGCCTCATTCCTATATGTTACAGAATAGTTCCTGCTGTTTGTCCTTCATTCTTGAAGAGGATCATCACATCAGGGAGGTGATGCCATGGCATGCAAATGAATTGGATTTTAGTGAGGGAAGGCTGTGCAAAGTCACCAGCCTCACTTTCTCCTCCGGAGCCATCTGGGTCCAGTAGCTAGATATGGATCAGGACAACTGGAGATGGCCCTTTACAGAGTCAAGGAATTAAGAGTCTGTTCTACCCCATTACCCACTCCCTGCTCCGCACCAAAGTCATCTTTGTCCCAACCTTCAGTCCCAAGGACAAATGTCCTGTGTCATACCAGCAAGCTACTAGATTTCATGGCCCCCAACAAGGGCTAATGCTTGTTTTAACTAGAAGTGCCCAACTTTAGGGGCGGCCAGGTGGCGCAGTGAGTAAGAGTGCCAGCCCCAGAGTTGGGAGACCTGGGATCGGCTCCCGGCCTCAGATACTCGGCACCCACACAAAAAATAACTGGCCATGTAACCTTGAGCAAGTTACTTAACCCCGATTGCTTTAAAAAAAAAAGTGCCCAACTTTGTTTAGGCAAAGGTCCACACCCTGTAAACTCACTATATAACTAGAGATTCCAGTCAAAGGCTTCCTTGATCAACCCTCTAATACACTAAAAATGTACATTAAATATGTGACCTAAAAACAAAAATTAATTTTATGACTTTCCAGAAACATTTCAGTTAGGCAAGCCACCTCTTTATCCCTTTATCCTCCAATTCATGTTATACATACATACATACATACATACATACATACATACATACATGTGTGTATCTTTAATTTCCAAACAAATTAGAAAGGTTTTTGTGACTTGGACTTCTTGTATATTCCCCAACACATCTAGCACAATCTTGAGT
This sequence comes from Petaurus breviceps papuanus, assembly GCF_028583685.1. Classification (NCBI taxonomy): domain Eukaryota; kingdom Metazoa; phylum Chordata; class Mammalia; order Diprotodontia; family Petauridae; genus Petaurus; species Petaurus breviceps. The sequence continues at coordinate 3,769,709 of NW_027186296.1, read as the reverse complement.
GATGTTATTGTTCAGTTGTTTCAGTCACGTCTAATTCTTCATGACCCTATTTGGGATTTTCTTGGCAAAGATACTGGAGTGGTTTGTCATTTCCATCTCCAGTTCATTTTACAGATGAAGAAACTGAAGTAAACAGGCTTAAATGACTTGCCCAGGGTCACACAGCTAGTAAGTGTCTGAGGCTCGATTTGAACTCCTGAGTACATATGTGCTTATCATTCTTCAGTAATTCAAAGATTTGTATTTTCCATGATATGGCATTCTCTCCCCTAAGGCAGCTCACAGATTTTCTATGCCTTAACAGTTGGTCTTCTTGAGGTTCTGTGGCTAAAAATAATCATCACCTGCTGTCCAATCTTCTTGTGATGATTCTCTCTATTATAGTTCACCATCAGGCCCATAATCCAAAAAAATGTTTTCACCTTGGTAGGGCCTTTAAGACCTTGTCACATAGCCCATGTCACATCTCAATGAGGCATCAAAATAGAATATTGGTAAAGGGTGTACACAGTAGGTATCTAATGAGTACTTGTTGGTCAATTGAGCATAACCATTGCACAAATGAGGTACCCCTCTACATGGAAATTTTAATTTAATGGATATTTATTAAGCTCTTACATTATGCAAGTATTCTACTAAAGGTTAGCACAACCATAAACACAATACCCAATGCAAGTCACTCATTGACCAGTATGCCATTCAAATCAAACAATGAACCTTTGCCCAGTATTTATTTCAAGTCAATGAAAATCAACTCAACTTTTGCTGTGATGGTTGGAGAATTAAATCTCTACCCACATTTCCCCCTGTAAGTGGGGCCTAGATTCCAATAAATGACACATATATCTTTAACCTTTAACCACACAACATGTTATACCTTCTACTGGAATGATATTATACCACAAGTTTCTATCTAAAAGGGCTACTTCTTCAGTCTTACATTCACTGATTTACATTAAATACTGAGGGTGAAAAGCCCTATTTATGAGCTCACATGCCCCTCCAAGTCAAAACTGGATTCTGACTGAACTGGATTGCAACTCAAAACAGGATGCAGACATTGCACATGGTTCACTTGTCTCTCACTAAAGAATAAACAGAGTTTCTCATTCTTCTGCAGAGCCAGGAAATTGTTTTGATATGAGTGTCTGTGGCAAGGATGTGTCACGAAAATAAGTTTGCATAAGATCAGTTGGCACAGATCATTCCAGGCCTTCGAATTATATTCAGAGAAATATTTGTGATTTGAAATCAGGAGACCTAGTCTCAGCCTCATAATACATACTTAGCCATCTGGTGAACAAGTTATAGATATTAAAGTTGGAAATGATCTCAGAGATCATCTAATTTAACCCCTTCATTTTTTATATGAAGGAACTGAGACCCAGAAAGAAGAAGGGGGTTACATGTCTTGTAGCTGTTAAGTGTCAGAGTTAAGACTCCATGGTATAATGGAAGGAGTTCTGGATTTAGTTAGTGCTGGATTCAAATCCCAGCCCTCCCACATACTAATTGTGTGACCTTGGGCAAGTCACTTTGCTTCTGAGGCCCTCAAGTTTCCCTACCTGTAAAATGGGGAGGTTGAGCTAAATGACCCTTATAGGTCCTTCCAGATTGAAAATGAATGATATTCTGAACCTAGATCTTCTGATGTATATGCAGTCCCGGACACTTCCTGCTGCCTCATGCTTCTTTCCCTCAATTTAAAGAGAAGAGGTGAAGAGGGAAGAAACAAGAGTATTATTAATCTGACAGCCCAAAATTCAGTGCTATCCTTTTGGTATTGCAAATCAAGATCTTTGTCCCAAGTGGGCCCTCATGCCGCTATGGTGACAACAGTTAGAGGAAGAGAAGGGGCCTCAGTAGCTCAGTAGCTGAGGTTCGTAGAAAATCAGACTGTGAACTCGTGACTCCTACTCTCCACTCCTACAGACACAATGCAAATTGTGTGGTGCCTTTCTGCACTACCCCTCGCCCCACTTCTCAGAGCTGCCCTTGATATCCATTTCAACTTTTCTGCCAGAAAGGTGTTGTACATAAAATAATCTCTAGGACAATGAAAATCAATACCCCTTCCCTTCACCACCTTGAAGGAATTGTCACCAAAGCTACCCATATAACCTTGGGTAAGTTTATTTCCAATGGTAAATTAGAAAGAGAGATAAGCATTTATATAGTGACACTATTTATGTAGTATCTACATTTATATATGTACCAGGCACTGTGCTAAGTGGTTAAAAATATTATTGGTTTATAATTATAAGTGGTTTACAAATATTATCTCATTTGAGGCAGACAGAAGTTAAATGACTTGCCTAGGGCCACTAAGTTAGTAATTGTCTGAGGCCTTTGGTAGGGTCTTTAAGACCTTGTGTTCCATTGGCATAGCCCATGTCACATCTCAATGAGGCATCAAAATCAAAATAGAATATTGGTAAAGGGTGTACACAGTAAGCATCTAGTAAATACCTATCAATCAATTGAGCATAACTACTGTGCAAGTTGGTACCCCTCTACATGGAAAATTGAATTTAATGAATATTTACTAAGCTCTTACGTTGTACAAGTATTCTGCTAAGGGTTAGCACAATCACAAGCACAATATCCAATGCAAGAAGACGTGTCATTCATTGACCAGTTTTGAATTGAATTCAGGTCTTCCTGACTCCATGCCCAGCTTTCCATTCACTGTACCACCTAGTTGCCTCTATGAGTTCACATTAGGATAATGTGATAAGTAAGGCAGACAATTATAATAATAATTTTACAAATGACCCCTTTGAGGGTTCTCTGTTCTAAGTAGCACTTAGGAATTTGAAGACAAGTAGCATGACTTGACTTAAAGATATAGTCTAAGAAAAGAAAGTCAGGAGATAAGAAGCTGAATCGCCCTTCTGACACTGTGAAAATAATAATAACAGAAGTGAGGATAGTACAGCCTGATTCTCTGACTTGGGGATAGGACTCCCCTATGGAGATCTGGACTGATGGGGTGGGCCTGATTATATCTACCTCCACATACATTCCTCAAGGAAAAGAATATGAAGTTTCCTCTAAGTTTCAATCATCATAGAATCTCTAATGGGAGTCTTTTCTGGATCCCCCTAGTGGTTAGTGCCCTCTTTTCCTCCTCAAGCAATCACGGTATACATATCTGTCTGTTATCATGTGGTATGTCTCAAGTAGAATGTAAGCCCCTTGCAAGCAGTCTCTTCCTTCCCTCTATCCCTAGCATCAAGTATAGTACCTTGCTTAAAGTAGGCATTTAATAAGTACTGATTGGACTAGATGGAGGCTTCTCCCTTAAGAAGCATTAAAGGGTATGTGGTAGCATGACTATTTTCTCTCTTTTACAGAGAAGGAAACTGAGTCACTATTGGATGGGCAGGACCTTAGATATCATCTATTACTCCAATACTTTCATTTTAAAGCTGGCCTTGGTCAAGTCAACAAATCCCAATTTCTTTGTCTGTAAAGTGAGGAGGTTGGACTCAAAGGCCTCTGAAGGCCCTTCTTACTCTAGAATTACTAGGTGGCATAGTGGATAGAATAGTGAACTTTGATTAAAGAAGATCTGCCTTCAAATTCTGCCTCAGACACTTATTAGCTGTATGACCCTGGGCAATTCACTAAAGTCTGTTTCCCCATCTGTAAAATGGGGAGAATAATAGCACCTTCCTCAGAGGTTGCTTCCAAAGAGGCAACATATAGTGTTTCGAAAACCCTAAAGCACTATATAAAATGCTAGCTATTATTAGTATAACTATGATCCTATGAAGGCCTTTCTTTGGTAGGAAGTGATGCTTGAGCTAAGCTCTGAAGGAAATTGATGGAGTACATAACAAATTCATGTTATCCAACTGCTTTCACCACATCAAGACAGTCTTCTTATCTCCCTAATTGAATTCTAAGAGGTGGAGGTAAGGAAAGAATGCATTCTAGATATGAGGGACTGTTTATGCAAAGGTATAGAGATAGATAGAATGTGTGCAGAAAATTGAAAGACAGACTAGTTTGATTGGAATGAAGAGTGTGGGTAGGGTAGGACTCAGCAGTGAGCTGATGTCAGACTATGACTTTAATGTGATTTAATTTCTCTGAACTTCAGTTTTCTCATCTGTACGATGAAGGGATTGGACTAATGACCTAGTCCAGAAGTCCCTTTTACCTCTAAATATGTTCTTATGAAAGAATTTCTCCATCATGAACAATATAAAATAATATATAACTATGTATGGTTAAATTATATGATATAAATCAGTTATAACTAGTGATTTTGGTACCTATGGCAAGTTTCACAAAATGTAGCTGAGCATATGGCATGAAATGCCACTCAAATCAACTTTAAAAAACAAATTCAGATGTGTTTGAGCTTGGGGGATAGGGAGAGAACTTGAGACACTGTGTTGTGGCAGAAGAGAGATCTTGAAACACCATCCATATGGTTGATGACCCTAGGACATCATGAGACCCCCATTGGGAGAGTGTTGTCCAGGATGGTAAGGCAAAGTAAGTGTACTATCTGGCAGCTTCTTATTTTAATTAATTATTCCTAGTATGAGGCTGCCAGATGTTAATGTTGATGCTAGGCTTAGGTGTTTCTGTACTGTTGATAAGGATGTAAGTATTGTCCGGCAATGATCTCTAAATTTTTTTTTTTTTTTACCACTTCTAGTTATGACTTTGGTGAAATCTAAAAGATATTGGAGTTCAAAAGAGAGGGGAATCAGTGGGGGATGGAATCTCTAGGGGAGGTTTCATGAAGGATGTATCAGTTCATTTGGGCCATAAAGATAAGGCAAAATTTGAATGAAAGGAGGTTGAAGGATAGAGAAGGAAGGGTCTCCAATGATGGTAATAATATGAGGAAAGGCACAGAGATGGGTATAAACATGTTGGGTTTATTCGGTAGGGACAAGAGGTTGGACAGTCTAGAGAAGATGGTGTGTAGGGGAGGGTCAGATGATAAATTCCCTAGTGACCATGTGCCAACGGTCAAATCATGTCCCCAAACAAGCATATATATAATGTGGATACCATTCCTGTCATGTTAGAATGTGGGCTCCCTAAAGGCAGTGACTGTATGTTTTGCTATTATATCCCAAATACTTACTATAGTACACAGCATATAGTAAGGACTTACTAGATGCTTATTGACTGATTAATGCTACCTTTTATAAAGGGGCACTAATGAATGCCAATCTATGTTATCTTTCTGAGAATCATCTATATCTGCACTGCAAATATCCCGGATGAAAACAGGAGAAAGATCTAGGCTGATGATTTTCCAGAGTAGACCACATCTTCATGGTCACAAGACATTCTAGACTGCATCAACAGAGGCAAGGTATCTCGTCCAGTGGTAACAAACTCAAGTAAAAATGGGGCCACTAATCCATGTATAATGATCCCGCAGGTTGAATGCTGACATTTTAAAAACTGTAATATTATCCATGTTTAATTGTATTTTTATTTATTTTGTTAAAATATTTTCCAATTACATTCTAATCTGGTTCAGGCCATGTGTGAGAGTGTTCTTGGCCATATTTGTCTCATGGGTCATTTCACCTCTGATCTAAGCAATAGTACCATTGTATTCTCCCCTGTTCAGATGACATTTGTAATGCTATGATCAATCATGGGTACCATAGTTTAGGAAGAATATTGATAAGCTGGAGAACATCCAGAGGAGGGCAATTAGGATGTCAAAGGGCCTCTAGACTATGCCCATATGAGGATCAGTTGAAAGACTGAGAATGTTTAGCCTGAAGAAGAGAGGGTTTAAAGGAGTATCAAAGGAGACATCAAGCATTTGAAGGGACATAATGGGGAAACAAGTTCAGCGTTGCTTTGCTTAGTCCCAGAGAACAGATTTAGGAGCAATGGGTGAGAGTTACAAAGAAGCAAATTTGGCTTGATTTTAGTAGAGGAAAATGTTCCTAGTTATCAGAATATCCTATTTTTTTTTTAAAAGAAAGGACTTTGGGAGGAGTTTCCTCTCATTAAAGGTCTTTAAGCTCCATCTGCGCTTTGGTGGAGGGAGGAACTCACTAGTAGCTCTCTACACCAATAAAATCATGAATCTGGTTGAATTTTTTTTAAGTGTTTGGAAATTACCGGGAAGATGTTCTGTGAAGAGCCTAAATAAAAAGATAATAAAGTTTTCTAAATGTTCCTATTAACAAAAGATATTTTATTGGGGTGGCTAGATGGCACAGTGAATAGAGCACCAGCCCTGGAGTCAGGAGGACCTGAATTCAAATCCAACCTCACTCACTTACTAGCTGTGTGACCTTGGGCAAGTCACTTAACCCCAATTGTCCTACCCTCTCCCCTCCAAAAAGAAAAAAAAAGAGAGATTTCACTAAAGACATTGAGCCCCAGAATACTACTAAGCCTTAGGAAAGTCTACAGCATGATGAAAAAGATTAGGTCCAACAATCTACATGGGAAAAACAGAATGGATGAAAAAGCACATTGTCCACAATCTGACATAGGCCTAAGACAGGTAGTCCATGAAGTTAGTCCATCAGTATGTATTATCTGAAAGGTTCAACAGATGGACAATGAGTTGAGTCAAAACGGAGTAGAAAAGGATGTGGGTGGAGCTACATCACATTGGAAAATCGTTCAGTGACTGACTTTTTCCAATTATCTCAAATTGCTCAGTCATAAATACTTCACTCTTTTACACCAGTATTTTCCCAGTGATATTAAATGACTGTGAATAATGGAATATTATGATCTCTGAAGAATCATATTGCAAATAACCCAACTAGCAATGGAAAAAATGCATGGCAATCATAATTAGGTCACAGCATGTTACTAGTGGTAATTTATACATAATAAATGTTATAAAAGACATTATCAATGACAAATATGCCCAAAATAGGTTTATAAGCTTATATCTGTAAGAGCCCTAGTCATATAACAAAAATGAGAGAGAATGGAAAATTTTATACCAATTGTGAATCAGTATCCCTGAGATTTTAAAAGGAGAGGAAAGTTTTCAACATTTGAGGTAAAACCAAGGCCAGATTTCTCTGTACTATAAGATGATATAGTGGAAAGATTACTGGCTGTAGAGCCAGAGGACCAAAGTTCAAATCTTACTTCTGATTCTTGCTACCTATGTGACTTTTGGTAAGTCATGTAATCTCCTTGAACCACAATTTCTCCATCTGTAAAATGAGAAGATGTGAGTAGATTCTCTGAGATTCTTTTCAACTCTAGATTTTTTATCTTAAGATTTGTGAGAAAATTTAATCAAGAATTACATGAAATAAGAATACATTAAGGAGTAATTATATATACACACATGTGTATATATTATACATGTGTATGTATATATGTACGTATGTGTATGTATCAGTGGAAGAGGTCCACACCAGTAAAATCATGGATCCAAATCAACAAATTTAAACACATACCCACACAATATTGGTAGGAAATAAATGAAGCACACTGTGTATGGTTTTTACAGTGATGGTGAAAGGATACAGATTTTTGAAGTAGTCTCCCAGTGAGAATAATTTGGTCCTTTCTAGGCCATTGGTCTTTTCTTTTGCCAATCAACTAATCTATTTTTTTATGAACCCATTTTTAATTTTAGTAATATTTTATTTTTCCTTCAATTATTTGTAAAAATAACTTTTAACATTCTATTTAAAAAAAATTTTGGTTTTAAATTTCATCCCTTCCTCCCTTCCCTTCCCTCTCCCTGAGATGGTAAACAATCTGATATAGCTTATGCATGTGTAATCATTTAAAACATTTCCATATTAGTCATTTTGTACAAGAAGACTTGAACAAAAAGAGAGAAACTGAAAATAGTATGCTTCAGTCTGTATGGAGACATTAGCTTTGTTTTTTATTTTTTTTCTGGAGGCAGATAGCATTTTTCATCATGAGTTCTTTGGGATTGTCTTGGATCATTATATTGTTAAGAATAACTAAGTCATTCACAATTCATCATACAATATTGCTGTTACTGTGTACAATGTTTTCCTGGTTCTGCTTACTTCACTTTGTAGCAATTCATGTAAATTTTTCCAGGTTTTTCTGAAATCATTCTGCTTGTCATTATTTATAGCACAATATTCCATTACAATCATATATGACAACTTCTTCAGCCATTTCCCAATTGATGGGCATAGTTTCAATTTCCAATTCTTAGCCACCACAAAAAGAACTGATATATGTATTTACAGGTATGTTCTTTTCCCCTTAAAAAAAAATCTCTTTGGGATACAGACCTAGCAGTGGTATTGCTGGATCAAAGGGTATGCACAATCTTATAGTCCTTTGGGCATAGTTCCAAATTACTCTCTAAAATGGTTGGATCAATTTACAATTTTACCAACAATGCATTACTGTTCTAGTTTTTCCACATTCCCTCCAACATTTATCATTTTTCTTTTTTGTCATATTTGCCAATTTCATAGGTATGAGGTGGTACCTTGGAGTTGTTCTAATTTGCATTTCTCTAATCAATAGTGATTTAGAGAAGACACAAACTCAGAAAAAGACAACATGAAAAGATCTACACCCAAAGCCTCCAAGGAAAATACTAATTGGACCCAAGGCCAGCAAGAATTCCTGGAAGAGTTAAAGAAATTGATAAGACTGATAGAAGAAAAATTGGGAAAAGAAATGAGATGCAAGAAAACTATAAAAAGAGAAATAAAAACTTTGTAAAAGAGGCATAAAAATACTGAAGAAAATAATACCTTAAAAAACAAAATTGGTCTAACTGTAAAAGAGGCACAAAAATTCACTGAGGAAAAGAATTCTTTAAAAAGCAGAAAAGGTCAAATGGAAAAAGAGGTACAAAAGCTCATGGAGAAAATAGTTCCCTAAAAATTAAAATTGAGTAAGTAGTAGCAGTGGAGAGCATACAATGTGGAAAACTGGGAGAGAGTGGACTGATTGAGTTTGCAAAATGAGGCAGACCTCCTGACTCCTGCTTAACAGGAGATCAAGATTAATTTGTTGTCTGTTTTAAATTTGACACTTATACAATTAGAACACAAACTACTGCCTTGAACTTGGAGGTGCCCTTTTCCTCCTTGGATTTCACAGTATGATAGATGAATATGAGAGAGGAACAGAAGCAGAGATACTGAATTGTATATGTGACTATAGAATCTGACAAGGCAAGTCATTTATAGGGTAAAAGATAATGACAATCACAACTGTTCATATAGATCTTTAAAGTGTGCAAAGCATTTTACATATGTGAGCTCATTTAATCCTCATAACATCCCTGTGAGGTTGGTACTAGAGGTATTGGTCTCCATTTATTCAGGTGAGGAAACTGAAGCTCGGAGAAGACAAGTTCCTTGCTTGTAGTCCTAAAATTGGTATCAGAGGTAGAATTCGAACCCAGGTCTTACTAACTACAAGTCCAGCTGTCTCCCTATTAGATCAATCTGATTTTTAAAATGACCTCATTCCATTCGCCCAACAACCCTGTGATGTAGGTACCAGAGGTATTATTATCTCCTTTCTTACAGGTGAGCATGTTGAAGCTTAGAGAAGGTAAATTACTTGTCCATAGTCACAAAGTCATTATCAAAGGTTGCTTCTGAACCCAGGTCTTCCTGACTTCAAGTATAGCATTCTTTTCATTCTCACATCCTGACTGGGAGGCAGGGTGGTCAATGATTTTTTGGTTTTGTTTTGGATTTTTTTTTAGTATTCTGAAAACTGCTTTTCAATATAAGTGGGCTTTCTTTGTAATGCTGTGTATTTTATTTTTATGCATTTCAAATCATTCTGAGAAGGGGTTCATAGGTTTCCCCAGACTGCCAAAGGCATTGATGACACAGAAAAGGTTAAGACTCCTACTGGTAGGCATACAAATAAGGATTCAGAACTAAGGAATCAAATCCTTTGCTTCTGTTTTAGTTATTATCATTATTATTAATGTCATTACGTTGTATATTTTTATTTTCTGTTGATATTTGATTATTGAATATGGTGGTGTCTTAGATGCTGGCTCAAAAGACTACCATAGCTTGACACATGGAGTATATTAAATTTTTTAAAAAAGGGGCCATTCTTTACCTCATTTCTTATCTGGCCTTAATCACTTAATGGGTATTGCCTCAGTCAAACTGAAACCAGTTAAAGACCTTAGTTTGAAAAGACCAAGGTCCCCCAGTGCATTCTGGGACATCTCCAGTTGTCTAGATCAATATCTGGTCACTGGACCTAGATGGATATGGAAGAGAAAGTGAGAATGGGGATTTTGCACAAAGCTTCCTTACTTAAATCCAATTCACTTGCATGACACAGCATCACCTCCCTGATATCATGGTCTCCTTGAGAACAAAGGACAAACAGCATATTCATGGTTGATTTTCTTGCATAGACTTTAGTGGAGGATATAGGGAAACAGAAAAGTTAGCAATTCTGGATGGCCCTAAGCAGGCTCTGCATTATTACCATGGCTCCAGGATTGTCTCTAGTGCCTGGAGATGCAATGGCTGACACTGGAAGTCTGTTCTATAGAGATCATGACTTCTGTCAGGACTGAGGAACCCATTCCCTTGAGGGGAGATGAAGGGATTGTGACCTAAATGAGGCCTCTAGGCGAAGCATGTAAAGCTACCTTGGCTCGTTCTCAGCTCACCTTATGGGGTATTTACCCCTCAATATTTTCTCCACCTGAGGTCCAGTGTCAGGCAAATTTCCAGGTGATGGGCATAGTAACAGTTCTGATTCTGTATCTCTTTCTACAACAATCGAGTTCCATTTCTGAGTGAAAAGTAACTTTTGCCCTGTGGCATCCCCACATGAATGTGTCACACCAGATCTTGATAAACCTAAAACCTACTTTGAAGAGATTTTGGAGAGTTTCCTAACATATCCTATTAAGCTAGAATAGATTTTGGAGAGTTTCTACAGCCTTATCACTCTGTATCATAAGAAAATTTAGTCAAATGTACTTCTGGTAAGCCGTTGCTCGTACAGTCCAGACCAAATAGCTCTATATTGCCTACCAAATACAGTTCGGACTTCTTAGCCTGACATTCAAGGCTCCTGACAATCTAAAGATACCTTGTTATTCTACCCTTATCTCATGCTACTCTTTGCCATTTACTATACACTTGTCTAGTCAAATCACAATGCTTTGTTCTGTGTACAAACCCCATTATTTCTTGACTTCACACCTTTGCTTATACTATTTCCTCAGCCTCAGAATTCTCTCCCCAACTCCCTACATCTGTTTTCTCTGCTTATTGAATTTCTACCCATCCTTTAAAGCCAAACCCAAATGCCACCACCTACATGAAGCCTTTCCCAAAATTAGAGATAATGTGGCAGTTTGTTGTCACCTCTCTTATTCACATGTTTGGTTCTTTAAAAGACATTTCTGTGCATGTGCTATATACCCTTTTTAGAGTATGAGTTCCATTAGGATGTAGACTGTATCTTATCTAAATTTTTATCCTCCCTAATGACTAGTGCAATGTTTTGCACACTGTAGGAACTTACTAAGTATTTGTAGAATGAGTAAATAAAGGAAAGAGAACAAAGGAGATGGACTTTTATAATTTCTTTTTTTTTTTTTTTGGAGCCAAGTTTTGTTTTTATTCATTTGCTTGGGGGCTTGTTTCCCATGTACATTCTTAACAGAGACTGTCCCCCTCCCCCTTTTTAACATGACATGTTTCTTTTCTTTGTTTCTTTTATTTCCGGTGAGGGTTCCAGACTTTGTTTTTATGATTAGGTCTAGCTTGTGGTTCCCATCAGTTGCCTTCTCTGCACTTTAGATTCTGGCTGCAAAGTTGGATTCCATTCAACACAACTTTCAGACAAACATCGGTTCCAGCTCTGGTGGTCTCTGGTACTGATTCTAGCTGTGGAGGTGGCCTCTGATGACTCTTCACTTTTCAGAACTCTCAAGGTAATAACATGGTTCATTCCATATATAGTTACTTTCACCTGGATGGACCATATGAAAATGCAGTTCCAGTTCAATAGACAAATAAAAGACCTTTTCTTCACTAGATAGTAGCCAATGGGAAACAGAGGACACCTGCACATGCTCATATTTACTTGGTTTCAGACTCTCTTAGCTGCACTCAGGTCATCTTCCTGCCATGCAGTGTGTTAAATAGCCAGGCTCCCTTTCCAACCTATACTTCTCATATCTTGCTCTAGGAATAATCAAATCACCATTATCATTCCTGGAAATGGTATTCTCATGCTGATGAGGGATGGAATCCCAATAGGTTCAGCAGGAATTCTGATCTTATCTAAGACCAGAAAACCTGCAATAGCGTCTGGAAAGAATTCAAGGTCTCAGGCTTAATTGGAGTGAGAGTTGTAGAAGTTTATTGTTATGCTTCTATGAGAAGCGGGGAAGAGTCCTTTAGGGGACCTGCCTTTATAATTTCTTTAAAGCTCCTTCAACTAGGTTAGCTCCAGATAGGGCATTTTCTTTTAAGAATTCCTTAAAGCAGTAGTTATTTTGGCTACAAATACTATTAGAAGCCAACCTGCTTAGCTATCTTTGGCAGTATCTTAATTATCAACTGACCCCTCCTACATTTACCTTCTAGTTATTTAGAAAAGGGCTAATAATAACTTAGCTCTTCCCTACTCAGCTCTGCCTCCAAAAGGTCTCAGAAAAAAAGAACAGCAGTGACTCATGTGAGTGGATTAAGAACGTGGCTTTCTGTTGTTTATAGGGTTTGGACTGACTTATCCTTCAAAAAGGGGCAGTAATCTATATTGGCCCTCAAGTTTTACAGCTTAAAATGCAGAAGGTATGGAGTTATTTTTAACTTTGAGTCATTACTAAGGAGTAGGTGTATACACTTTAGCAAGAAGAAAAATATATAATCTGAAGTAGTGGGAAAGGTATAAAAACATAGATCTTCCACTGATCATCATTACCATCATCATCCTCTGCATCATCCTTAAGGTCTCCCTCCCTTTCCACTTCTTTACTCCTCCCCTTCTCCTTTCTGCTCTCCCCTTTTTTTATTCTCTTTTCCTCTCTCCTTTTCCCCCTCATTCCCCCCTCTTCTTTCCTTTCTCCCTCTCTTCTTCCCTTCCTCTCTTCTCCATTCTATTTCTCTACTTCTTTCCCCCTCTATCCCTCACCTACTTTCTCTTGCTCCATATCTCTGTCTCTGTTTCCCTCCCCTCTCTCCCTCTCTCTTCCTCTGTTTCTTTGCCCTCTCTCCCTCCTTCCCTCCTTCCCCCTCTCTCGTCTTTCAGTGACAGAGGAGCAGAATGCAGTATTCTTCAGATTTTTGCCTTAGTTTGGTTTTTTGTTTGTTTGTTTTTTTCCCCTCTTGTGGTTTCGTTTGAAGCTGGGAAGCCATATAGTGCTGTGTCAAGGCAGACCCAGGAGAGATAATCTAATTCCAATCTATTTCCTGTATCTTGTCTTTGAGACTACTGTTAACAATGATAGCATCCATTTTTAGAAGTTGTTTTTGATGGATTTGCATATCCTATTAAGCTAGAAAATTTCCCCATGGCCCATGCACTTGCTATTCTTCATTAAATGTATTAGTTAGCATTGCTGCTTAGAGGTTTGCAAAATAATTTTATCATAATTGTCTGTTTATTAAAAAAATTCAGCCAGACAAGAGTCCTATTGTCCCCTTTCTAAAGATCCTGAGTTACTAACTGGGAAGGGGAAGGAGTTGGACTATAAACCCAAATTCTATCCTAGAGCAGGGCCCTAAACAAACAGATGGAGAATGCAGGCATAGAATTTCAAATAGTTTAATACTCTTAACAATACCAGGAGAAGACTACCTAATAGGATATTTGCTCTGTGATTCACAAAGGGAAAAGTCAGTACCTGTAGTTATGACCACCTACTGAGCTCTTTTATCCCTAACCCCAACTCCCAAGTGACATTCCATAGGGAATGATCTTCAGCTCTCAGAAAGGATTACTCTAAGAAGTTACTCAAGATGTCATAGAATTGTTCTAATCTTCAGAGCTTCTGTGGTTCAACTCTGAATAAATTACTTTTAAAGTATCCATATTCCAGTATTGTACTATAAGAAAGGATGAGCAGGATGCTCTCAGAAAAACTTGGTAAGACTTCCATGGGCTGATGCAAAGTGAAATGTACCGTGTACAAGGTAATAGCAATATTGTAAGATGATCAGATGTGAATGACTTAGATATTGTCAGCAATATAATAATCCAAGACAACTCTAAAGGACTTACAATGAAAAATGCTATCCATTCCCAGATATACTTTTTTTTACTTTATTTTTCTTGAGGGTTTTTTTTTTTTGGTCTATGTTTTCTTTCACAACATGACAGATATGTTTTGCATGACTACATATGTATAATCTATATTGAATTGCTTGTCTTCTCAATGGAGGGGAGGAGGAAGGAAGAGGATATGGAACTCAGAGTGTCAAAAATTGTTTTTTGCATAAAATATCTGTATTCCCAGTGAGAAAGCATGGAAAGGAGAAGGATCAAAAGGGAGGCTAGATGGGTAGAAGAATATGAAAGGACCCTCTCTGTTCCCTTCTCCCCAGAGAATTTCCTAGCTATAGTGGAAACTAAGGAGGGAGTAACAGGAAAGGATGCAGGTCTAGAGATATCACCTTAGTCCCAAATCCAGATTTTGTAAGATCATAAATTTGAGCTGAAAGAGGCCTTAGAGACTGTGCTCAAGTGAGGTAAAGTAACTTGCCCAGGGTCACACAGCTACTAACAATCTAAGGCAAGATTTGAACCTGAATTTTCCCAACTTCAACTCCAATGTACTATTTACTATATCCTGCTTCTCTGCTGCAAAGGAAAGTACAGCTTGTGGAGCCCAAAGGATATTCCACCCCCTCCCCCCATGGCTATCACTGTTCTCCAAGGAAGGAATCTAGATCTCCAAGCTGCTGATAAACTGCCAGGTAAATGAGTTACTTTGTGAATGACCCCATCATAGTCATTAACAGAGCAAACTATACTGCTTTTCTGAGTTTATCTACAGGGAGACACAGAGCAAACAAATGCCTGTCTGCAATACAACCAATGTGATTCTTGACCAACTCTGTTAAATAGATTTGATTTTAGATCTGGGAGCTTCCCTGTGCTTAAGCCTACATCAACAAACTATATCCTGCTATTTAGGAGAATCAGTCCTTAGTCTCTAAAAAGAGCCAGCAAAGGGGAATTTCAGCCTATCAGGCAGGAGATAATCTGAGGGGAAATTGAAGTTTCTCTGGGCCGATAATAACTTTTGCGATAGTAACTTTTCCCCAACAGACTTCTGGCCCACATTTTTATCTACAAGTGCCTTCTAAAGCTTTCAGCTGACTCGAGCATTGTAGGGAGTCATACCAACCTGCGCCACTAGAGCTTAAAATGCCCCTTGGAGGCATGAGAGGGAATTGACACAACATGGGTTTACATCTAGAGAAGACCCAACACCTGGTCATCTAGATATTAGATCAGACAATATTTCTTGTAGCATGAGAGCATAGATTTAGATCTGGAAGTGTTCTTACAAGTCATCAAATCCATCCTCCTCATTTTATTTTGTAGATGAGGAAATCTAGACACAAAGCTAGTGACCTGCTCAGCATCACATAGGTAGGAAGCCATGAGTGAAGAGTTAGGCTCAAGTGTTCCAGATTTTGCGTCTAGGACTCACACTGCTATGCCATTCTTCCCTTCACTACCACCTTAGTTCAGGCCCTTATCTTCTCACGATTGGACTGTTTTCATAAGGTAATTTATCTCCGAGGTCCCCTCCCCCCAGTCTCATATCTTCTCTAATCCAAAGTATACTTTGCTACCAGGTTAATTTTCCTAAATATACCTTTAATCCTATCACTTCTGTCATTTTCGTGCTCAGAGCTCACCAGTGGCTCCATGTTGCCTACAGAATAAAATTCAAAGTAATTATCTTGTCATTTAAATCTCTCTCTCCCCCCATCTCCCACAATCTGGTCTTCGCCTAACTTTTCAGTCTTATTTCTTACTACCCCCTCCCCCATATCCCAGAATCCAGGCAAATTGACCTGTTTTTTGTTTTTGTTTTTTTGTCTTTGTCACAAGGTTTTCTTAGTCTGGAAGATACCTTGCTCTTTTTTTCTGATACTTTTCCTCCTTGTCTACACCATGATGAAATCAACCAATATAAATACAACAATAAATATTTGTAAAGGACCTATACCATGCTAGGTGAGGAAGATGTTTGAATAGAGTTATGAAGTTTAGAGAGGACATGGTCCCTGCCCTCTAGAAGCTTATATTCTAGAAGAGGGATAAAACTCATAAATATTGCATTCTAAGTACATTGGAGAAATGCACAACAATGCCATGCAAAGTCTAGGTAGAGAAGCTTGCTTGTTTCTCTTCTCTTCCAGGGACCTTGTATTAGCTCCTTCCTACAGACTCTTCCTTTTCTTTGTGCACCTATTATGTACAAGATTGCACTAGGTGATGCTTACAATGTACTTGGAGTTGTATATTTCACAAAAGTAGTGTTAAAATGTCCCTCCGGCAGAGAATGGTGGCCCATGTAATCCCTGCTAATGGAGAGGCTGAGGTTGGTAGATAGCTTAAGTTTTGAGGAGAGCTAAAGGTAATTGGTTATACATGCTAAATCTGTCCCAGTAATGGTAAGTGCCATCCCACTCCCCTCTCCCCCAGAAGGGGAACCCTTAGGCTGTCTAAGGAAGGGTGAACCAGCCTAGGTCAGAAACAGAAGGGTCAACAGTAGTGGGATTGAGCCTTGAAATGGCCCCTGCATATCAACCTGGGTAAAATAGGAAAACTCGAAAAAAAAAAAGTTGTCCTTCTGTGACCCTGCCATTCTTCATGTAGGCCAAAGCCTACACTTAGTGTTGCCTCTCTTATCTTTCTTCCTTTTAATTTCACTTTTATTGATTTATTTATTTCTCTTGTTTCTTCTTAAAAGATTGGTCTATTAACCAATTATGAAGCATGCTACCCACTTCCTACCAGAGAGATAATGAACGCAAGGCACAAAATGAAGCAAATTTTTTGGATGTAGCCAAAGCAGGAATTTATTTGTCGATATGGATTTGTTACAAAGATTTTGTTTTTCTTTCTTTCTTTCTTTTTTTGATGGGAGGAAGACTTAATGATAGAAAATAGAATTTTGTTATATAAAAATTTAAAGCAAAAAAGATATAGCTGTTAATAAAAGAGCATTATTTAGGAATTATTGCATTGTAATTTTGATTAATTGATTCATATCAGTATTTATATTTTTTCCAAGATATAATTTGCCCTGGTGGACACTTAAAGTTAAAGAAGTACACATAGTCAGTGTAACCTTGGACAAATCATTTAACCTCTGTAAGATTTAATTTTCCATTTTTTTAAAATGAGAAGATTGGATCAGATGGACACTTAGGTCCCTTTCATGATCCCTTATAAGTCCCACAGGAATAATGAAGAACAAAGTATTACACTTTTTGTTTCCCAATTTGTTAAATTGGCATTACCAACCCAAAATAAAATGTATCCCTTTGATGATGGCACTCAGGGTTAACAAAATTCTAGTTTATGTTCCTGCTTTCTGACAGTACTGAAGTCACCTCATAGGATCATTAGGGATTTGAGCAAGAGGGAATCTCAGAAACAACCCCCTTGTTTTACAGATGAGGAAACTAAAGCCTTCTAAATGAAATGAAATAGCTAGTAAGCACGGAAACTGGGATTTGAACCCAGGTTTCTTAATTTTAAGTACAGTGATCTGCTATATTGACTTCCCATCCATTTCTGATGGATTTAATTTTCCTTGAAAATTTCCAGAGAAATAACTCCAGAACCCCCTATGGTGAAGCATTCTAGGTCTCATAACCTGCACCATTTGCACATTTTTCTGCCAGTCTAACACAAATCCCCCCTACTGTTTTTAAGCCCATTCATTCTCTCTTTCTCCATCCACAGCTGCTTACTATCACTCACATACTTACTTCATATGCTGAAGACACCTCCCAGAGAGTCATAAAAATCATCTACATGACTTAACTGGGATAAAGTCATGTTGTTCTTTATGGCTAGAGATGATGGTCATCTAACAACGGGCTGTCCCAGAGAACATGCTTTCAGAACCATGTGTCGCGTCAAGGAGGAAAAAGCTGGAACATAGAGTTACTAGTTCCTAAGACAAGGAATCTGTCCTTCTCAATTTTCTTGGTTTTTTTTTTTTACTTTTTTTTTTAGTTTACGTCATTCATTTCCACAAGATTTTGAGTTACAAATTTTCTCCCCAATTTTCTCTACCTACCACTCCAAAACAGGGTTCCCACTGAATATCCCCTCTCCCAGTCTGCTCTCTCCCATATCTTCCCTCATTCCCCCTTCAACTTTCCAGTAGGGCATGGTGGATCTCTATGCCCCAGCGCCTGTATATCTCATTTCCCCATTACATGTAAAATATTAATAATAATATGTATATATATTTTTAAACATTTGATTTTAAAACTTTGGGTTCCAGATTCTTTTCCTTCCTCCCTTGTCACCCACCTTCACTGGGAAGATAAGCAATTCAATATAGGTTGTACATGAGTAGCTATGCAAAACATTTCCATAGTGGATATATTGTGGAAGACTGACTATATTTCCCTCTAATTCTATCCCACCCCACACTTGTTCTATTCTCTACTTTGATCCTTTCCCTTTTCAAAAATGGGTGCTTCCAACTTCTCTCCCTCCCAGCCTGCCCTCCCTTCTATTATCCCCCCTCTCTTCCCCTTCCCCTCTACTCTCCTCTAGGGTGAGATACCCAATTTAGTATATATGTCATTCCCTCCCTAAGCCAAATTCAATGAGAATAAGGTTGACTCATTCCCTTTTGCCTTCCTGTTCTTCCCCTCCATTGTAACAGTTTTCCCTTGCCTCTTCTATATGAGATAATTTACCCCATTCTGTCTCTCCCCATTTCTTCTCATTATATTCCTCTCTCACCTCTTAATTTCACCTTTTAAGTATCATCCCTTCCTATTCAATTGATCCTGTACCCTCAGTCTATGTATACCTGTAGACATATATACACACTCTCACATATGTATTCATATGCCCATATACCCTCCTATATAGACATATTTATGTATGTATACATATACACACATATACATTTTTATTCCCTTTAACTATTCTCATACTGAGAAAAGTTTCATAAGTTACAATTATTGTTTTTCCATGTAGGAATATAAGTAGCTCAACTTTGATAAGTTCCTTATGATTTCTTTTCCCTGTTTTATCTTCTCAAGCTTCTCTTGCTTCTTGTATTTGAATGTCAAATTTTCTATTCAACTATGTTTTTTTCATCAAGAATGCTTGAAAGTCCTCTATTCCATCAAATGACCATATTTTTCCATGGAACATGATACTCAGTTTTGCTGGGTAGGTGATTCTTAGTTTTAATCCCAGCTCCTTTAATCTCTGGAATATCATATTCCAAGACCTTAGATCCCTCAATGTAGAAGCTGCCAGATCCTGAGTTATCCTGATTGTGTTTCCACAATATTGAAATTGTTTCTTCCTGGCTGCTTGTAATATTTTCTCCTTGATCTGGGAATTCTGGAACCTGACTATAATATTCCTAGGAGTTTTCTTTTTGGGATCTTTTTCAGGAGGTGATGGTGGATTCCTTCAACCTCTATTTTGCCTTCTGCTTCTAAAACATCAGGGCAATTTTCCTTGAAAATTTCTCGGAGGATGATTTCTAGGTTCTTTCTTTGATCATGGCTTTCAGGTAGTCCAATAATTTTAAAATTATCTCTCCTGGATCTATTTCCCAGGTCAGTGGTTTTTCCCATGAGATATTTCACATTGCCTTCTATTCTTTCATTTGTTTGGATCTGTTTAACATCATTTTGATTTCTCAAAAAGTCACTAGCTTCCCTTTGCTCCATTCTAAATCTGAGGGAATGATTCTCCTCATTGAGCTTTTGAGATTCTTTTTCCATCTGCCAAATTTGGCTTTTTAAGGCATTCCTCCTTCATTGCCTTTTTGAGCCTCTTTTTCCAATTGAGTTAGTCTGTTTTTTAAGGTGTGGTTTTCCTCAGTCAGGCTGTTGACTCTCATTTCATAATTTTCTTGCATTGTTCTTATTTATCTTCCCAATTTTTCCTCCACTTCTCTTATCTTCTTCTTAAGGTCCTCTATGGCTTGTAACCAGCTCATATTTTCCTTTTAAGATTTTGGTGCAGTTGTTCTGACTTCATTGTCTTCCTCCTGTTCCATGCTTTGCTCCTTTTTGTCCCCAAAATATGAGTCTAATGTTGAATTCTTCTGTTGGTTTTGCTTCCTTTGCCTGGTCATAGCACCCCTCAGTCACTTGACCCCTGGGCTTTTTGCCACAGTAGAACTCTGCCACCAGACAGGGGAGCTTCCATCCCAAATGCTGGGGTTTTCTCAGATGCCAGAGGTATTAATTAGGTGCCCTCTCTGAGGCCTCCAAACACTCTGCCAAGCTGGTCACACACCCCAGGACCTCCACCCTAGACTGCAATCCAGATCCAAGCAGGTTAAAGCAAGAGCGACAACCCCTCAGACTGGCCGTTTGTTCTACCTATAGTCTGCAGGCCAGGAGCTGAATCTGCAACGTGGTGCTGGCTGAGCCAAGGTGTCTCAGTGGCTTCTTGCCCTGGGGCTAAAGCCAAAGCTCTCCCAACTACTGGTCCAAAAGTCTGCACTGCATTGACCTCTCACTTTGTCCTTCACATCTATGTGTTGATAATTCTGGAAACGGCCACAGCTGCTGGTGATCTGGAGTCCCTCCAGCCAGTGCCTGGTCAGACCCACCCTGGGGCTAAAACCTCCAGCTCACATGGGCCTGGGCTCGTTTCCTAGAGTGTTGCATTGTCTGATTCCTGCTGGCCTGCTGGGCTCTCCTCAGTGGGAGGTTAGCTCCTCTCTGTCATTTTGTGGGTTCTGCAACCCCAAAGTTTGTTTAGAGTCCCCTTTTATATGTATTGGGGAAGGTGGAAGCCAGAGCCCTGAGGAGGTCCTGCTTCTACTCTGCCATCTTGACTCCGCCCCCCTTATTTGATTTTCAGAATCCTTTTTAAGCTCCTCTATAGCCTGTAACCAGCTCATATTTTTCTTGGAAGCTTTTGGTGCAGGAGTTCTGACTTTGCTATCTTCCTCCTGTTCCATGCTTTGATCCTTTTTGTCACCAAAATAGGAGTGTAAAGTTGGGTTGCTCTGTTTGCTTTGCTTCCTTTGCCTGCTTATGTTGCCACTCAATTACTTGACTTTTGGGCTTTTTGCCACAGTAGAATTCTGCAACCAGAAATAGGAGTTTTATCCCAAATGCTGGGCTTTTTACAACTGTGGAAGGTATTAGTGCCCTCTCTGAAGCCTCCACACACTCTGGAAAGCTGGTCATACACCCCAGGTCCTCCATCTTAGACAGCAATCCAGATCCAAGCAGGTTAAAGCAAGAGTGGTTACCCCTCAGACTGGTCACTTGGTTCCCCTAAAATCTGCAGACCAGAAGCTGATGCTGCCATGTGGTGGCAGCTGCACAGCCTTGGGGTCTCAGCCACTTCTCAACCCGGGGGCAAAGGCCAGATCACACTCTGAATTCACAGGTCCCAAAGTCCCACTGCTCTGACCTCTCACTTTGTCCTTGGCATCTATGGGTTGATAATTCTTGAAACCACCACAGCTGCTGGTGATCTGAAGTCCCTTCAGACAGCAACTGATCAGGCCGCCCTGGGGCTAAGACCTCCAGCTCAAGCAGGGCTGGGCTCAGCTTCCAGAGTGCTGAGCTGGCCACTTGATGCTGGTCTGCTGGGCTGTCCTTAGTGGGAGGTTAGCTTCTCTGTGTCATTTTGTGGGTTCTGTAGCTCCAAAGTTTGTCTAGAGTCATTTTTTAACATGAATTGGGGGAGGTGGGATCCAGAGCTGCAAGGTAGTCCTGTTTCTACTCTGCCATCTTGACTACACCTTCCCCTTCTCAGTTTTCTGACCATGAAGAGCTCCAGGTCATGGGCTAATTAATGAGAAAACAGAAGGATTTGGGGGAAGAGAAAGAGATAGAAATGAGAAAGGTAGATAAACCTACAAAGTACAGAGACAAATATAGGGAGACAGAGAGGCACAAGCAGGCAGACAGGGAAAGAGAGACAGAGAGGGAGAGAAGGCACAAAATTTTTAAATCTTTGCTTATCACAAGTTTCCTCTCACTTACTTCTCCTGATCAGAAAGACAGTCTTTGTTAAAAAACGAAATGTCAGCCAGCTCATTGCATGTGATGGCATTGAATTTCTGTGTAAGGAACATGCTTCAGCTGACTCAATTTAATGGACATTTATTAAATACTTTCTCTGTAATAATAGTAATAATTTTGATAATATAATCATAATGATAATAAATCACATTTATATAATAACTTGAAATTTGCAAAGTGTTTTATACACATTCTTCCCCACCCTACCTCATCTTCCCCCCTCACCCCTACCCCACTCTCAGATCTCCAGAACAGTCCTAAAGGAAATTGGGAATTCTATGAGGTTGCTAGGAGGCCAGCTAGCAGAAGGGAAGATTGGCACAGGTTCCCACTCAATCTCAAATACCTTCCAAGGTATTGTAGGCAGTATTACCCCTATTTTACAGATGCAGAAACTGAGGCTCTTGAAGGTTAAATGTCTTTCCCAAGATCACACAGTAAGGGTCTGAACCTTTCCCCCAACAAGTGGATTTAGATTTCTGGACTACAAACCCCAGAATATGCCCCGAGGGAGACAAATTTAGATAAAAGATAGCCCCTCTCCTAGTGGAGTTCATAAGCCTAGTAAAGAGATAAGACACACACCGAGATAACAATTATACAAAATAGCACAGAATAAGTGATAAGCAATAGAGAAGTACAAAGTTCAAGTCTGTGAAGGAGAAGATGATTAATTTCTGGGGAGAGCAGAGGATGACCTCAAGAAGGAGCTGGCATTTGAGTTGGGCTTTAAAAGATAGGGGAGGCTTGAAGAGATGAAGAATGGGAGAAAGAACATTCCAAAGACAGGCAGCCATGTGAAGCAGGAAAATACCGATGGGTGTTTCAGAAGACAGAAAATAGTGGAGTTTGACTAGGGCAAAGCATAAATGCCTTCATTCTGGAGTTGACATCACTCTTTCTTTTGATGCCTCAGCCTTCCCTGTATACTGATCCCTTCCCATTCTGGTTCCATTGCTACTTCTTCCATGAACCTTATCCTGACTCCCTCAAGAGAAGTATTTTCTTTCTTTTCTTTTTTTTTTTAAAAGCAATTGGGGTTAAGTAACTTGCTCAAGGTTACATGGCCAGTTATTTTGTGTGGGTGTTAAGTATCTGAGGCCAGAACCGATCCTGGGTCTCCCGACTCTGGGGCCGGCACTCTTACTCACTGTACCACCTGGCAGCCCCAAGAGAAGTATTTTATACCTTTCATATTTCTCAAAACATCTTCAATGGAGTTGCCTTATGTATTTCTCCCAATCTGTCATACATTAAACTCATTTGTATAGTTCATGTTATAGTAAGAGACAAAGGAGATCGACTAAAACATGATGGGGACAGGAGATGATAATGAGATGGAAGAAAATAAGTCTATAATGTACAGAAAATACTAAAAAAAAAGGTTGATTCAGGAATACAAGACTGTGAAGAGAGAAGTATCACAGAATCGTGGGATCACAAAATTACATTGTTTAAGTTCTTGAGAAATACTTATTGATTGATCAGGTGACTTTGAAGGTGATATAGTTGTAAAGGATTGATAGGTGAATATAAGGGAAATTAAAGTACTGAGGATCTTTTCCTTTAGTGGGAAGAACAAAAAAGAAAAGGAAGAAAGAATGAGAGAGAGAGAGAGAGAGAGAAAGGAACAGAGGGAAAAAGGAAGGAAGGAAGGAAGGAAGGAAGGAAGGAAGGAAGGAAGGAAGGAAGGAAGGAAGGAAGGAAGGAAATAAAGCCTATTATGTGCCAGACAGTTTGCTAGGCATTAAGGACACAAAAACAAAAGTGAGGCAGTCCCAACCTCAGGAAGATAATATTTTAATGAGGGAGAAAAATGTAAATTTATAGGTATGTGTGTGTATTGTGTGACTGTGTTTTTGTGTGTAAAAATTACAGGGCAGTATTTGAGGGGGCAGGAGAGGAATACACTGGTTACTGGTGGGATCAGGAAAAGCATTATGCAAAAGGTGATGGATGCTTGAACTGAGTCCTGAAGAAAACTGGGAGTTCTACGAGGTTGCCAGGAGGCTAGCTAGCAGAAGGGCAGACTGGCACAGGCCTGCATTCCCACTCAGTCTCAAATACCTGAAGCAGACATTCCCTAGTCATGCACACATCACTTTCCATTCATCTTGTTCTAAACCATATGCTTCCTCTGACTTTCGCCTCATGAACACAAACTGCTTCAAGACCCATTTCTAGCCCATTCTTGCTTCTCTCAATGCTTAAAAATAACTCTCCTCAATGACCTCAATAATTTAGAATCCATGAATAAGTCATTTGCCCAGAAGGCTACCATGGGGCTTCTATTTTTACTTGTGGTCTTACACCTAGGGAAGTGAAAATGACCTCTCTTAAAGAGTTGACACTGACACCCGTTATTCTGTTGGCATCCCTGGAAATGGTCAGTTGTGATGCATCTTCTCTCGGGGGCAAAGACATGCTAATGGGTTTTCATGACTTAAGAAAGTGTGTAACCAACAGGGCATGTGGCAGCTGGGCAGCGTTTATACAAGCTGGCTGCCACATCTCTGCACTAAGACATAACTGCCACGAATCAGGGCAAACAAATCCTCTAATATTAGACTATGAGGAAGAGAGCTTCTCTTTCCTAAAGTACAAGTCACTCAACAGATATCCATTTGCTACACACACACACACACACACACACACACACACACACGCTCACAATCTGACCCTGCAAGAGAGACCCTAACATATATTTCTACCTTTTTCCTTATGAGAAAGACCATTCTTTTAACTACATTAAAATTAATCCATCAACAAAGATTTCTTAAGTCTCTACTATGTGCAAAGCACTGTGCTTGGTGCTAGAGGAGATACAACTACAAAAATGCAACAGTTCTTACCCTCAAGGAGCTTACACTATCAGGGGACAGGTATACATATGTCTGTACATAATAAATGTAAGTAATTGTAAGGGTCTGTACATAATAAATTTAAGTAATTGTAAAGGTCATTTATAATTTATTTATAAGGGCAGGTAGATGATGCAGTGAATAGAGCAGACATGGAGTCAGGAAGACTCATCTCCCTGAGTTTAAATCCAGACTTAGAAACATGCTAGCTGTGTGACCCTGGGCAAGTCACTTAACCCTGTATGCCTCAGTTTCCTCATCTGTAAAATGAGCTGGAGAAGGAAATGGAAAATCATTGAAGTATCTTTGCAAAGAAAATCCTAGATGGGGTCATGGAGATTCAGAAATAACTTAAAAAAATGACTGAACAATAATAAAAGGCAATTTTGAGTTGGAGGCATTATTAACTGGTTGTCTCATCCAGGATATGATGCTTGAACTGAGTTTTCAAGGAAACTAGAGATTCTAAAAGGCAGAGGGGAGGAGGCATGGAGCCTAACCTGTGCAAAATCACAGAGGTGGGAAATGGAATAGTATATGTGAGGAACAGCAAGAAGGGCAGTGTGGCTGAAGCATAGAGTGAGTGAAGGTGAATGACATGTAATAAAGCTGAAAGGGTAGGTTGGAGTAAGGTTTTTGAAGGACTTTAAATGACAAAGAGAGGAATTTATATTTTATCTTGGAGGAAGAAGGAATAAGGAGCCACTGCAATGTATTGAATAGGGGAGTAATTGGGTCATACGTGAACTTTAGGTATATATCACGTTGGCACCTTTATGGAGGATAGATTAGGGGAGAGAACTGAGGCAGGGAAATCAATTAGGAGGTAAACAAACATTTATTGAGCACCTTCTCTATATAAGGGACATTTATTCTGTCATATACAATGTTATTTCATCTCTAAAAAATTTTTATGATAAGTATTGTTCTAATATATCAGCAAAACCCCAGGATACAGTTAAAATCCCCTCAATATATAATCCCTGGGCAGAGTTAAGTTAAAAAAAATATAAAGAACAGATTGTGACTGATGAATACACTTACTCTTTAATAAATTTCAATTGCTAAAAGGGAAGACAGGTATATGCTTAATAAATTGAGTCAACATTATCCAATTATCTAATGTTTTTATATGAATTTTGTTGCCTTTTAAAGTTTTCCTCACATAATATGTGTGTGTGTATTTTGCCCCTTCATATAAACTTCTGGATATTATGAAGTCAAGTTGAAATCATATCTAATCAAATACTCGCTATCGGTGCCCATTTCCCCCTCTTTGAATGTCTCCAGGTCAGACAATATTAATTACATGATAAACAGTATAGTGATGAAAAAGGCCATTTACTTAAAATGTAAGATATCATACAGAGGTTAGAGGGCTGACCTCAAAGCCAGGATGATGTGAATTCAGTACTGCCCCTGACATATCCTGACTCTGTGATCCGGAGTAAGTCACTCTTAGTGCTTGGGCAAATCTCTAAAATTATAAGCTGCAAACTTTATTAGTAGAAGAACTTTCCTTACCTGGGAGCTCCCTATTCCAATGAAATCCCATGTCCAGTTCCTATCCTTACTTAAAATAACAATGTAGGGTAAATACACTAAAGTACTTTTCTTAAAAGTCAGGTTTTTGTGGTGGATATAGGCAGTCAAAAATAATTTAAGTATTTCTTGTGTGCCACACACTGTGCTAAACGCTTTACAAATATCCAATTTGATCCTCACAAAAATTCTGAGAGGTAGGTGCTATAGTATCTCCATTTTACAGTTGAGTAAACTGAGGTAGACAGAGGATTAGTGACTTGCCAAAGGTTTCACAGCTAGTATCTGAGGCTGGATTTGAACTCAGTTATTCCTGGCTTAGGGTCTATTGGAGTAGACAACATGGAAACCAACAGGCTTTATTCAGGGTTGACTAGAGGTAGTCTAAGAGGTAAGCCATTAAGATAAAGGAGGACTATAATATAGTCCTTAGAAAATGTGGAATCTGTGCAAACCCAGACATAGGCTTCCCCAGTTGCTTATGTTTCTTTTGGTTCTGCTTTGTTGACTCCAAATAATTTATATAAGTCTTCCCATATCACTTTAAATTCTTTATATTTGATTTATGTTCATATTGGCAAAATAAACCCCTTTATATTCATATATTTGTTCAAGCATTCCCCAATTGTTGGACATTCAGTTTGTTTCAGATTATTCATGATGAATAGTGCTGCTATGGATAGTGTTATAAGATAGGTCTTTTATAAATGTTGTCAAAAATTTCACTGGGGGTGTAAACCCCATGGTGATATTGCTGGGTCATGTTGTTTTCAAAGGGGATCTTCTCCTGTCCCAGAATAGGAAGTCCCAATTTTTGCCATTGCAAAGGAATTTGAACAAAATTTTAAAGTCTCTTAAAGTAGAGATCCCTGGTCTAATGCATTTTCTAAAGATAGGGATTCAGGCAGCACTATGCATCCTAAGGCCCATGAAAAACATTAGCACCACTTATTATAATTATTCAATACTTCAGTAGATCCAAGTCCTTATTAAAATGTGAACTCTGCAGTTGCCAATTATAGCCCAAATGTGCGTTTCTTGTCCTTGTCTCGTCATAAATCCTTTCTGGGCTGAGAAGCCTCCTGCCAGGTTCTTCTAATTAATACTTCATGGATACTAATATAACACTTAAATCCAGGTTGTGTCTTTATTAATCCTTATTCTTGTTGCATGACCAGCCCACCATCCTCTTTCTGATTATACATATCCTTTATTCCACTTCTTATGCACAAACCAGTGTGGTTTGTGAAGATAGGGAGAAGATAGAAGAAGTGTGAGAAGATAGGGAGGAACCACAATCA
This sequence comes from Petaurus breviceps papuanus, assembly GCF_028583685.1. NCBI lineage: Eukaryota > Metazoa > Chordata > Mammalia > Diprotodontia > Petauridae > Petaurus > Petaurus breviceps. The sequence goes on along the minus strand of NW_027186296.1, from coordinate 3,741,791 downwards.
CTTAGTGAATATCTTTTTTTTTTTTAAAGCAATTGGGGTTAAGTAACTTGCTCAAGGTTACACGGTCAGTTATTTTGTGTGGGTGCTAAGTATCTGAGGCCGGAACTGATCCCGGGTCTCCCAACTCAAGGGCCGGCGCTCTTACTCACTGCGCCACTTGGCTGCCCCAACTTAGTGAATATCTTGATAGATTCATTCCCCAATCACAGGGTAGCCTAATAGTGAAAAGTCTTCACCCACTATTGAATGAGAAATAAAACATAGTGAGATGTGTAAAGACATGGTAAAGCAAATGTTTCCAACCACTATTATAACAACCATTTGTTATTCTTCAATAAAAGACACCTACAGTTTTCCCTAAATGAACTTCTTGAACAATTGGGAAAGTATTTGATCACCTCCCCTTGTCTCTTGCCCGTCGATGGGGAATGCCACTCATTCCAACAATAAGCCCTGCCAGTTACATGTCAGAAATTCCCCAAGAAATCCTTTTTTCCCCCCTTTGCCAATCCTCTCTTTCTTCTCCATTCATTTTCTTTTGAAATGCTATACTTATCTATTCCCAAGTTGAGGCAAAATGGGCCTAATTAGCTGTGTACTTTAAGCAGGTTTGAAAAGTTATAGAAAAGCTAAATCTGTTGCTCAGAAGTTAGAGCTGCCAGTAGTTATCTTCCTTTGAATGCTAATAAATGTCCTTGTTTTCAATTTGGCTTCTTAAACTTCTGGCTTTAAATCTATGATCTTATGGAAATCATCTTCATTGTTAACAATTGAATGCGGGCTGTACATTATTACACAAGGTCTATTATGTCTATGGTTTACTGATTTTAAAAACACACAGGCATTTGGCCCAGTAGGACAAAATACAATATTCAAGATGTACTTGTATTCCAGATGTATGTTTCCTATGCATATGTAGAGATCATGTACTTACTAGGTGGCAGAGTGGATAGAGCACTGGGCCTGGAGTTAGGAGGATTTGAGTTCAAATCCCACTTCAGACATTTCTCAGCTGTGTGACCCTGGGCAAGTTACTTAACCTTAGTTTCCTCAACTATAAAATGGGGAAAATAATAGTACCTACCTCACATTGTTGTCATGAGGATCAATGAAATAATATTCATAAAAGGATTAGCATAGTGCATAAGTATGTCCTACATATTATTATTAATAACAATAATAATCTTTGCAATCATCAGCTCTACCCACCAGCCTGTTTCTTTCTAATTCTTTGTGACATGAAGTTAAATTCTGGCAAATGAGTTCTTATGGGGAGGACTTTAGGCTCTGTATCTGTTGCATGACTATAATGAGAACAGGTGTGATCAAGAAGATATTTTTTTTTTTTTCCAGCTGAGGTTTCTGACCAAGATAATTCAGTGTGACATTCCTGGGAATTTGATAGTCAAAGATTCGACTTAAGTCAGTTCAGCTGCTCTTTATCAATCAGTCAGTCAATCTATAAGAATGTATTAAAGTGCTATGATGTCTGGGGTGGGGCTCCCTACAAGGAACTCAAAACCTCTCTGCAGAGATGTTGACAACGTACATAAAGTGTGAGAAGTGTGTACCCACGTAGCATATATTTACCCACGTGGATTGTCTAAAAATAGAGACAAGTCTTGTGGAGGGCATAGAGAGATATGAGTTAAGGTTCCTGCCACCTGCAAGGGCAGGCAGTGACCAGGAAAATGCCTACACCATTGTTAGCATGCTGGCAGGCAGCAGGGAAGGGTCAGGCAGGTTTCAGGTGAGTGGGTGTTCTACTGGTTAGAATATACAGGAAAATACAAAATGAATGGCTTGCTGAGAGTAAGATGAGATCTCAGATCAGACCAAGATAGAGGCCCTAATGAGGGGAAAGTCTCCAGAGTCTTTAAAAAGATAAGTTGGAAGAAATATATTGTTTTATTGTTTCAGTTATCACTTGATAGTGTGAGATTTGGAGTCAGGAAGACTTTTTCCTGAGTTTCAATCCAGTCTCAGACATTTATTAAGCTGTGTGACCCTGGGCAAGTCACTTAACCCTGTTTGCCTCAGTTTCCTCATCTATAAGATGAGCTGGAGAAGGAAATGGCAAACCACCCCAGTATCTTTGCCAAGAAAACCCCAAATGGGGGCAAAAAGAGTTGGACATGACTGAAGGGTGTATTCCCATATTTATTGACTCTATTGAAAAGCTGGTTTCTCCTATGTGTTTGTAGCTTCTCTGTGCTTGATAGAATATCTCTCCCAAAAAAAGCCCAGGCACCAACCCTGCTCCTTACATAGGCACTCAGTGTCATATTATGCTTAGCATTCTCTCTGCCAATTAGGATCTGTTATCTGTGCATCTGTAATGCACAAAAGCAGCATTCTGTACAGCATTACTAGTGGCCAAAGAATAAGAGAAGGCAGCAGGCAGGTTGACTTCAAAACACTTCATGGAAAAACTGGAATTTGTGTTAGGCCATGAAGGATAAATTGAGGGCAAAGGAAGAGAAAGGGTATTTCTGATGGGTTAGGTAGCATGAACCTAGGATCTCCAGTCTTACAACAATTCAGACTGGTATTCACCACACTATCTAATGCTAATACACCCTGTGACCCCATTTGGGGTATTCTTGGCAAAGATACTGGATAGGTTTTCCATTTCCTTCTCCAGCTCATTTTACAGATGCGGAAACTGAAGCAAACAGGGTTAAGTGACTTACCCAGGGTCACAAAGCTAGTAAGTGTCTGAGGCCAGATTGGAACTCAGGAAGAAGAGCCTACCTAACTCCAGGTCTAGCACTATCTAGTGCTAACTGAAACAACTAAACAATGAAAGTAGCATAAACAAAGGGATGGAGTAATCAGAATAATGAGAGAGTAAGTCGACTTAACTGAACAGTGGGTACGTGCTGGAGAGTAGTAGGGAAATAGGAATGCATGGTGGAATGAGGCCAGATTAAATGGAGGGCTTTGAAGGTCATCAGTGAGATTTAGGTAGGATGTTATGGACCATAGGGAGCCAATGTATGTCCTTGAGTATAGGAGTGACATAATGGAAATGTTCTTTATGGCAAAAAGTTGGTGGTGGTCTCCAAAGATGGAAAAAACCTTGGAAATTGTTTTAGGCCAGGCACGACTGAGGCTGGTCCAGTGGTTTAGACTTGGAATTGGAACAAAATAAGACACTAATAATAGTCTATATTACACTTAGCAAAAGGGTGTGTAAATACTTGGGAAGGATATTCAGCAAAGATACATAATTGACTTGTATTTCCCCCACCTCTGCATTGTTATGGTGGAGTCCAATCAGCAGATCCTCTGGTTTGATAAAACTCCTTTTGCACCATCCATGGGCAACCAGGAAGCTATGTCAATGGTTTAAGCTTTAGTCCCCTGAACCCAATTAAGATTCAAGGACGGTTTCATTGCCTTTGAGGGAAAAAAGATAACCTAGCCCAGATGTCGCTCCTACCACAGAGAGGATAAAAAAACCCTCACTTTACAGATGTGAGGAAATGAGGACAAAAGAAGTCAAGTGACTTATGCAAAGTCACACTGTGACTTAATGGTATCATAGGGACTTAGATTTTGTCTTCTGATTCAATGCTCTTTCTATTCTCTTGGAAATGGACTTTTACTACAATTTTAAAAAGAGTAAATAAAATTCTAGTGTGGATAAAGCATTTCCAATCAGAATGAAAAAGAGAAATAAATAACATTCCTGTGGCCTAGCTGTGCAGCAGAGAAACAAAAGCAAAAGTCATCTCCCTCCCTTGTCTCTCACAGTTCACATGTGTTCAGTAACCTTCTTCTTTCAGAGTCGAAATGATGTAGCTCGCTAGATGCTTCAGAGACTGCTAATGAGATTCAGTTATAATCTATTCATTTCATAGGCATCACTAGAAAATGAGCTTTCCTCATCATCAACAGTTCTCGAGGGCCTGCAGGGTGAATGGTGAGAGAATAAAGCCCTGACCTCAGGGAGGTCATTGCTCCTCATCAGAGTGCTGAGAAAAGCCAGGGGGAAATAAACGTCTCTCTCCAAGAAAGTAAAATCTAAGAAATCTGATAGAGAACATGGGAAAGCTACTCAGGGAAATGGTGGGACAGGCCTGAAAATTGAAATAGATTTAAATTATAGAATCAAAAGCAGAAGGGACTTCTGAGAAGCTATGTAGTCCAACTCCCTCATTTTACAAGTGAGGAAACTGAGGCTCAAGAGGATTTTAGTGACTCACCCAAGGCCACACTGACAATGAAGGAGAAGCAGATAGAATTAGGATCCAGACATGCTGTTAGAAGAGGTGAGTTAACATGATGGATGACAGAATTGAAACCCAAATGCATACAGTTGACTGAATCTAATTAGCAGGGATGAATATAAATTCTGTGCTTGGTTTCACATAATCAATTGTACATGTATAAGTTGGGGGATACATGTCCAGACAACAGTACATGAGAAGACCTGGGAATATTGGGAGTCTATAAGTTCATCATTTGAAAATAATATCATATAGCCAAAAAAAAGGCTAATATGATTTTAGACTACACTACAAGAAGCTTATTGTCCAGATAATTAAATGTCCATAAATAATAATAAATAAATAAATGTCCAGCTTATTGTGCTAGGTGGTACAGAGGACAGAGCATCAGGACTAAAGTCAGGAAGGCCTGAGTTCAAATCCAACTTTAGGCATTTACTAGCTGTGTGACCCTGGGTAAATCATTTAACTCTGTTTGCCTCATCTGTAAAATAAATCGGAGAAGGAAATGGAAAACACTCCAGTATCTTTTTCAAAAAACCAACACACCGACAAACCCCAGAATGAGGTCAGAAAGAGTTGGGCAAAACTGAAACAACTAAACAGTGCTTTCCAGGATTGGGGGAAGGGGCTGGATTCGGTGACCTCGGTGACCTCTGAGATCCTTTCCAACTCTGAGATGATATGATTCTTGCCCTGAATGGGATGGGCAGAGAGCAGCTAGGTTGTAGGAGCAGGGAGCTGTCATTCTGGGAAGAATTTTGCTGACATGATGAGAGTTGAGCATGATGTCACCCAAACCCTGCCACGCCAGCACTGCATGGTGCCTGTGGCAGCTGATCTATTCCTCTAAATTGAAAAGGCTCCTTCTCCTGCTGCTCTGCCCCCCTCCCCCTCTGCCCCTGCCAGCCTGAGTGATGCAGTTCCTTTTCAGAAGTAGGCCACAAGAGCCAGGGCTGGGTGGTTTCATAGCTGGCATGTAACAATTATCACTGGAGATGCCACCGATGGCATATTAATACATGGGGTGTTTTGTGCTAAAAAAGTAAATGCCAGAGGCACGAGCAAACAAATGTCCCTGCCAGCAGAGGGCATTTTCATTCTAAAACTTGAGCCTAAAACTTGGTAAGACCTAAGATATGTTCACCTCCTTCCTCCTAGGGAAAAAAAAATTACATAGAACCACAACTACTGACAAAGAAGCCTCTCTATGGCTTGGGGAATCTGTGAAACAAGAGAAGCCCATCTCTACTGGGAGCTTTTTGCTATTAAAATAAGGATAAGAGGATCCTTCCCATTTTTTTCCCCCGCTGAATCGAAATGTTTTGGAAAAGGTCACCTCCAGGTCAGGATATTTAAGAAGGAATAAAATTGTTCTGACTCACCATGGATGGAGTCACACAAGAAAAGTTGTGACGGGAGGGAGAAGGGAGTGAAAAGTTTGGTGCACAGGACATTTCCCAGGTTTGGGCGGTCTCGGGTGGGGTGTTCTACAGCCTATGAGGGCACTCTGGGCAGAGGGAACTATCAAGTCCTTGTCTTTCATTCTCAAAGAGGATCAAAATGACATCACTATGTTTGGGTCAAGGTTCAGTGTGTCTGACTATGTCTGATCAAACCAATACAAACTTGGAAGGCTCTACCAGAGGTTGGGCACAAATAGTTCACATGGTCATTTGGAATGGAGATATCTTTAAATTTGCCCATCTCATATTTCTTTTGAGCTACTGAGGAGAGGGCGATATAGGAAGAAGATAAGGAAGAGTGACAGATAATAATAACTAACATTTGTATGACTCTCTAAAGTTTTAAATTACTTTATGCCTATTATTTCATTTTATGTTCTTAATCATAATCACATAAGGTAGGTAGTATTATTATCATTCCATTTTAAAGATAAGGAAACAGAAGCAAGGAGAAATTAAGGGTTTTGCCCAGGGTCACCAAAAAAAAAAAAGCTCCAGAACTCTATCCAATATGCTGTCTTAATACCTACTATCCACTAATGGCCACATAGTGTGTGCTTTTTGAACGTTTTTCTAGTATTGGAGGTAGATTACTGCCTGTTGGGTAATAGTGAGGATTCCTTTAGTCTGAAGTCACTTGAAATTCTCAAATTCCATGGTCTATGATTTTTTGGCTTTAGAGTGATGCAATTACAAAAAGGAGGATTTAGATTTTATCAAAGGAAAACCTAAAAGAGCCAAATTATATGAAAGTATAACAGACTTCTTTGGGGGATGGTGGTGGTTTAGCCCTTACTGGAGGCCTTCAAGCAAAGACTGAATGACCACTGTAAAGGCTCATTGAGAAGGAGCTTCTTTAGATATGGGACTATGATAGATGATCTCTCCTGAGGCTCTGAGATCCTGAAATTATGCTAAGCCATCCTAAAGATGCCCAGGATTGTGACTATTTAAAGAAAATAATAAGGGATGTTAGAGTAGAATTGCATACAACTTAGAAGAAGGTATTTCTTTGCATACTCGTCCTCTGATTATGGCACAGAAACATGACTAGTGATCACAAAATTTAAAAGCATTTAAACAGGCTAAGAAACATTAGTAGCCTCAGTGAGCATTTCAATTCAAAATCTATCTTTAGGAAGTTACTTTTCAAAAGGACAGTCATGTAATAATAACAATGATAATAATAATAATAATAATAGCTTGCATTTAAGGTAGCAGGGGATGGTAGAAAAAGCACTGAGTGGGCAGCTCGGTGGCACAGTGAATAGAGCACTGGCCCTGGAGTCAGGAGGACCTGAGTTCAAATCCAGCCTCAGACACTTAACACTTATTAACTGTGTGACCTTGGGCAAGTCACTTAACCCCAATTGCCCTGCTTTCCCCCCACCAAAAAGACAAAACTAGATGCATGACCTTAGGAAAATCATCTTATCTCTCTGAGCCTCAATTTCCTAATCTGCAAGGCAGGAAATATCACTACTTATACTACCTACTCAACAAGGTTATTGTGAGGATCATGTGACAATGCAGTTTCTCTACTTGGACGTCAAAGGATTAGATTTAGAATGGGAAGAGATATTAGAGAAGGTTCAATACAAAACCCTTTTTTACAGATGAGGAAAACTGAGACCAAGAGAGAGTAAGGATTTGTACAAGGTCACAAAAAGAATAAATAAAAAGAGAGTCTAAACCCAGGGCCTCCTATCCCCAAGAGTAACCATTAGATAGACATATTGTAGGTGAGACAAATCTGGGATTAGTTTGTCTTTCCTTGTCTTTAATGCAGCTCCCTGATGCTCCAGCAGCACAGATATAAGTGGTCTTGGCATAACAGTTTCTAAAAGCATTTTGAGAGCGGCAGTAATCAGAATTAACAAAGGTATAGGCACCTAGAGTGGCACTTGCAAGATGGGGTAGCAGGGAATACTTTATAATATTGCTTTTTAAAAAGTATTACACACACATATATACATACATACATATATAAACACATAAACAAACACACATATTTTGTTGTTCAGTCATGTCTGATTCTGTATGACTTCATTTGGAGTTTTCTTGGCAAGGATACTAGAGTGGTTTGCCATTTCCTTCTCCAGTTCATTTTACAGATAAGGGAACTGAGGCAAACAGGGTTAATTGACTTGCCCAGGGACACACAACTAGTATCTGCAGTTGGATTTGAACTCATGAAGATGAGTCTTCCTGATTCCAAGCCCAGTACTGTATACACTCTGTCCTATATATACATGAAAACCTATATGTACATAGCTGCCCTATATATACATGAACATATAAATAGACTGGGAATTTCTGCTCTCAAAAGTATTTATTTTGTGGTAAATCAAATCACAAATTTTACAATGAAGTCTCAAAATCTCTGGTGGAAATGAATGGATTGAACACATATTTCTCACTGAAATTTCATGTGATAGAGATGCAAAAGTCTTTGTTATAATTTCTCCCCCACTTTTTATGAATGTCCAATTAGAGACATAAAAAGTCATAAGACATTTTCAGAACAAATGTTTCTTCTGCAATACTCATATCTGAAGAACTCAAAGCATTTTGTGGAGTGATATCTTGTTTAATTCACAGAGCAAATTTTATGAATTATCCTCCCTTTCTACTCTCATCCATAGCAACATACGCTAGTCAAATTGACCAAGGCAATTTCATAGCTTCAACCTCACTTTGACAATCTACAAAGTTAAAACAGTCATCTTTTCTGCCCCAGGAATCCAGAGGACTCATTGTTCAGTCTTGGTAAGACTCTATAGAAGCATATTCTCATTCATATCTGCTTTAGGCATGCATACAAGGTGCTGGTTGTGCATCAAGCCGCCCTAACATCTAAAAAAAATAGAACCCAATTACCACTTCTCTTCCTTCCTCTCCCCTTAAGAGGAAGGACTAAGAATATTGTAGTGCCACCTTTTTTTGAGGCATTAGGTTGTACCAGAACATACCCCCTACATCTTGCTTGAATGTCTATGATACCTAATCAATTCTGCAGGATTGTACATACTTGGGATGTGTGCTGGCTTCACTAACTCTGATCAGAACTCCACTATGACTTGATAGTACCTCACAGATAATCAGTCAGCACCTCTTATGTGCCGACCACTGTGCTAAGTACTCACTACAACTCATACTTATTATGGACAAGAAATCAATCATCCTGTATCCAATTAAACTCAGAAAACAATGCAACCTGGTCTATAACCAGGTTCAATCTAGTCAGACAAGCTAGAATTTGAGTTCCAGTACCATCATCTCAAAAACTCAATGTTGCCTACGTGCCACGATGGAACATCCACTGAGAAATTTACAGATCACAAAGTGTTAGAACTGGAAAGCCACTTAGATCATCCCACACTCTGGAAGTATATCACTGCAGAATACCTGATGAGTGGTTATCCAATTTCTGCTTGAAGACCTCCAGTAAAGAGGAACCCACCACCTCCCAAGACAGCCAATTCCATCTATGGATAGCTCTAATTATTAGAAAATTCTTGACATTGAGCCATGGGTCTTTGTCCAATGTAGCCAAAGGTATAATTAAACAGGTATAATTAAATGAGGTGATATTTCTAAAGTGCTTAGCATACACTTCACACAGTAGGCACTTTATATAAATGACTATTTTCATTCTGTTCCATTTTATAATCCTTCTTCCAGATGACAGACCTTCAAATACTCAATGATAACCATTGTGCCTTTCTTGAGTCTTGGGGTTTTTTTTCCCTTCAGGCTAACCAACCAAATCTCTTATAGCACAAGACTGAGGCCCTTTACCTTTCTGGTTGTCTTTGTTGGAATGCTCTTCAACTTACCCATGACCTTCACTAAATTCTAGTACCAGAACTGACCACTATTGCTGTTTTTCAGTCATTTCAGTTCATGTCCAATTCTTCACGATACCATTTGGGGTTTTCTTGGCGGAGATACTGGAGTGGTTCGCCATTTCCTTCTTTAGACCATTCTACAGATGAGAAAATTGAGGCAAACATGGCTAAATGACTTGCCCAGAGTCACACAGTAAGTATCTGAAGACAGATTTGAACTCAGGAAAAGGAGTCATCCTGACTCCAAGCCCTACAGTATATCCACTGCACCACCTACCTTCCCGTGGTAACCTGCTACCTTCTTTGTAATTCTCACTAAGTTATATACCACTCTAAGGTTTACAGATGGCTTTACATGTCATCTCATTTGAACCTCACAACCATCTTGTGAAGTAAGTGTTATTATTACTCCCATTTAACAGATGAGGAAACTGATGCTGAAACCTGCCCAGGGTCACACTAGTTAGCACCTGAGGCAGGATTCAAACTCAGAACTTTCTGACTGAGCACTGTCTACAACACTACCTACTCACTCACATGAGTATCTCAAGTGGGTATCCCTAAGCTCCTAGTGAAATGGCTTACAGACGATAGCTACTTAATAAATACTTGAACTTAATTGGATTGAGAATTATCAATATCCTTGCAGATTTCATGTTATTTCTCATATTGAGACAACCCTCAAACCAGAGAGAGATTTACATAATGTGGTGAATTGAGAATAGCATGTAAATCCAAAATTTCCCATGAGACACCAAGAAGGTTTTAAGTATAACTTTTATTGGCAAGTATGATGGCAATTTAAAAAAATGAATTATATATTTAATGTCTATTTTTAAAACTAAAGCTTAAACCTCTCACATTTATGGAACTTTCTGAACCAAGTAAACTTATCACTTCTTGACTATTTTTATTTACTTGAACGTGAATTGCTAACATGCAAAAGCTTTTCCTCATTCATTATTAAACATTAAGCACTTGCTTTTCACTTGGATGCAAGTTATTAATTTATAGGCTGGTTTTACCTGAAGACATCTGGCAACAATGCACATTTCTAGAGGATGCTTTTATAGATGGCTTCAGGCATGAGAAAAATTAGGCTGTGATGTTTTGATGTTTAGTCAATGGTCTGTTGAAAGGAAACAACAAAATAAAAGTTATGGGGAGGCTGCTCAGGGATAGTATAGTGGAGTGGAGAGAGGGCTAGATGTAGAGTCAGGATGATCTGAGTTCAAATGCCCCCTCTTATACTGACTGCCAGCTAGGTGGTATAGTGGATAGAATGCCAAGCCTAAAGTCAGGAAGACTCATCATCCCGAGTTCAAATCTGGTCTCAGACACTTACTAGTTGTGTGACCCTGGACAGGTCACTTAACCCTGTTTGCCTCAGTTTCCTCATCTCTCAAATGAGCTGGAGAAAGAAATGACAAACTACTCTAGCATATGCCAAGAAAGCCCCAAAATGAGGTCACAAAGAGTCAGACATGACTGAACAACAAGAATACTGACTAGCTAGCTGAGTGATCAGCATCAATCATTTAACCTCTCTGGGCCCTGGGCCATTGGGAAACCACAAGTTACAGAGTGCCTGTGATCTGTCTTTGTGGAAGAAGTTTTAATACCAAGAAAGTCACTTCATTAAGCTGACTGTTGGTGCCAAGAATGTCTTTTGCGTGGTTTTGTTCAATAATGTACCTACTCTAGGAAAAGGTTTTAGGGCTAAAGCTATTCTGATAATATACCAAGTCTGTGGAATTTGGATTATTATGATAAAGGCTAGCATTTATATAGAGCATGAAGGTTTTCAAACTATCCTACATCGGTGATTTGATCCTCATAACTGCTCGTTGAGGTCAACGCTATTGTTCTCTCCCATTTTACAGATGAGGAAAATGACATAGGTTAAGTGACAGCGAATTTCTGGAGCAGGATTTGAACTCAGGTACTCCAAGTCCAACCTTCTATCCCCTACATCATCTCTTGCAGAAAGATGAAAACAGAACCTGAAGAATGCAAGTCAAGACATCACCCTCCTGATGCCATGGGTCCTCTTCAAGAACAAAGGACCTATAGCAGCAACAATGGTGATAAATTCTATGTTATAGAATAAAAATCTATGTTATACACATAGTAAAGAAGGTCCAAAAAATTGAGCAAAGCAAACACCATCTAAGTAGTCATGGGTTTACACACAGCATGGATTAGGGGTGCCTAGGGGTGTCTCCCATGTGACCCAGACTCTAGGTACACCTGTGGGGTTACTACTACATTTGGAACAAAAGGAGCCAGGTTGAAATCCTAGCCTTCCTACTTGCTACTTGTGTATCTTGGGGCGAATCCCTTCCCCTCTTTCGACCTGTTTCTTTGTCCCCAAAATGAGGAAGATGGATTAGTAAACCATTGAGATAACTTCCATTTGTATACCTATGATCCCACACATCTTTGGGGGGTAGAGGGAATCATGGATGTTGTAGACACTTTAAAAATAATTTATAATTTCTTTGTTTGAAACTGCAGATGCATTGTTCTAATCGTCTTTTCCTTTCCTCTTGTTCCTTTATATGAATAGCTGTATTTGCCAATAGGAGCCAAAATAAAGTTCATATAAAAAAAAGACTACAAAGGCACAGAGGGAGTACTTTGTTCCAGATTGATAGGAAAAAAGAAATCAGAATGCTGGGTTAGCCCTGGCTGCTGGGATCACACATGCAGATGACACCAGGCATATCAATCCTTTTTTAAAGCCTCCATTTAGAAGGGAAATAGGCATTGATGGAGAGATAATTGGGTCACAGTGAATTAAGGAGTTCTGGGTAGGCACTGGATACGGACTCTATTAACAGCTCAGGAGCACTTTATGTAACCTTTGTCCTCTTATAATTCAGGCAGAGATTCCAGACCACCATCACTGATAACGTGCAAGTGGAAAACAAATGACTTCATGTAAATTCCCGATTAAACTCAGAAGCAACATTATCAATGTGATCTTTGAACCTGAGATAAGGTGATTGTTGACAAAATAGCTAAATGGGATCAGGTCCCAATTCGCCATCCAAATCAAAATTAATTGGATTAATTTTTTTTTTTTACCATTTTATTGGATATTTCTGTTTAGCATCATATAATGTTAGAACTGGAAAAGAACTGTAGATCATTGAATTCACCCTACTCCCCATATTACAGATGAGAAAACTGAGAATTGAAGTGACTTCTTATGCAGTTTTTTTATACAGTAATTAATGGCAGGGTCAGAACTAGAACTTAGGTCTTAGAGATCTTTATAGAACTTTGCAGTTAGAAACATAGTATATCATACAAGCTCAGGGAAACAGCCTTTGCATACCTCTGTGGAGGAAAAAGAGCTAAACATATATGTGTATGTGTGTGCATATACACACATGCAGCTATATTATATGTAGATATGATATAACCATACACACAGGTCCACATACATATATGTATTCAACATACAGCATATATTGCACATAAATATATATATAATATATGTATATGTATGTATATTATATGTGGTACATATATAGAGACTAGGTTTCCTAGTCTTGCCTAGGCTAGATGTGTAGTGGATACTCCGGAGATCACACCCAACTCCCTCTTTCCAACTGTTGTTTTGATCAGAATAATCAAATCAGTACTACCATTCCTAATTAAGGATATGTCAATCAATTGCATAATGACTAAAATCCCCATTCACTCTGACTTCTTTGTCAAAGATCCTGTTGTCTTCCTCTATTAGAATGCACGCTCCTTGAGAGCAGGAACTGTCTTACTAGGTTATAGTTGTATTCTCGCTACTTTGCTGTTATTATTAAGTCATTTTTCAAAGATGTTTGAATTTCTGTCACCTTATTTGGGGTTTTCTTGGCAGAGACACCAGAATGGTTTGCCATTTTCTTTTTCAACTCATTTTACAGATGAGGAAACTGAGGCAAACAGGTTAAGTGCCCAGGGTCACACAGTTAGTGGCTGAGGCTGGGTTTGAACTCAGGTTCTCATGCTCATGACTCCAGAGCCAGCACTCCATCCGCTTCACCACCTATTCCCATCACTTAGCACATAATTAACTTTTAAGTGTTTTTTCACTCATTTATTCCTGGGAGAACTTACATTTGTAACTTCATTTTCCTGAGCCAGACGGGAACACAGAGGATGTCAGTGAAGAGCAGACGTGTTTCCTTGTTTCCTTTTTGTAGTAATGAGTAGGTTTACGCGGTTTGTATTAACAGGCGGAATCATTAACAGGGGTGAGCCAGGTGATTGTTAAACTTTCAGTGTGAACATTGATACAATGGAAATTGGCCAACAATACAAATTTGGGTTTTATTTATTGTTTCAATTGTTTGGACTTAATAAAGTAGAGAAAATGAAGATTAAACTAAAAAATGTGCTGTGTATACAATTTTCTAGGGAGCTGGTTGTTGAACATTTCCAGCACAGCACCGTTTATATGTTATTCAATAAATGATGGGGTGAGATCAACAGAATGTGAGGGTTTAAACTGTTTTCCTTAAAATCCTAGACTCAGCTAACATGTAGGGTATGAAGGAGGTAATCAGAAGATCCACTGACTTCTAACAAATGTTCAGAAGTTGAATCTGGACTCCAGAGTAATGGTTATTAAACACAGGCCTCACTCTGGTCAGTAATTGGACAATCTAGGTTTTCGTCTGGGCTTAGCCACTAACCTATACTGGCTTAGACAAGTCAATTCTTCAGTGAGCCTTTTCATACTTTCCTTTCCCAATTGCCACTGACCACTTTGGCATAGTTCCAGTGCATGGAGATCATTATCATGAGATCTTCTTAGGCAAGCCAACAAGAGGCTTTCAACTTCAACAAAGATGTATTAAACTTCTATTGTTTGCTAACAACTTGGACTATGAAAAAATCAGTAAGACACGGTCCCTGGCCTCGGGGAATTCTTTTGAGGTGGGGTATGATAGTCACACAAATAATCATAGTATAAAATGATGCAAAATAAATATAAAAGTCTTGTGTTAGAAACTCCTTTCTGTCCAGTTTCATTTTAGCAACCTCTTCCTCCTCTGGCTCATGGCTCCCACACAGATGACCTGAGAAGTATATTAGCTGACGCTCCCAATTGGATGTAAGTCCTTTGAGGGCAGAGATTCTTAATATTTGTATACGCAAGACCTAATGTAGCACTTGGTGAACAGTAGATAATAAGTGTTCGTTGAATTAAATTGTCCTCAGCTCCCTTTATAAGCACACTGAGGTACTAGACTTAAATAAAAAAACAATTGTTTTATTTAGAAGTTAATACCAACTGCATTAGCATCTGAGTCCATAAAAAGTGATGCCTCTCTAAGAGTCTTGTATGATCCTTGTGACTTACAGCACTACCCTGGGTGAGGCTTCGGGCAGGGGCAGCCACAGTTTCCTTCCTTGTAGTTGTTTATCTCTCCGCGGCTCCTTTGTTTGTGCCGCGTTGCTTGCCTCCAACAGCTCTTTCCCCCGCTCTTCTGGCAGGCTGTTAGTAGCAGCTCTCAGAAGATGAAGGTCATCTCACCACTGCCACTGTCCTCTGCAGCCTCTGCTTCCTGACGTTCGGCTCCCAAACGGACCACTCACCTCCGCTCCGGGTGCGATCACTACACGCCAATGTTCAGCACTTCCACTTTTCTCCAGAAGGGGACACTTGTCACCCTTCTGTTTCTTCACTGTACTCTTCAATCTGATAGTTCAGTCTCTTCCTACAGATGGCATTCATCACTTTTCCCAGGGGACCAGCTCCTTAAAGGAGCCCCAATGGGAATGAGTCTCTCAAGAGTATTTTTACAGCTTAAAAATATCTCCAGTATTTTTAATCCTTTTGCCACCAATCAATAAGTAAGCATTTATTATGTGCTTAGTATATACCTTGGTATTTGCTAATCACTAAGGATGCAAAGACAGACAAAACCACAGCCCTCCTTTGTCCCCACAATCCCAAACTTCACATTGGCAACGTGTTAAGGGAGGGGAAAAACTAGGAGAATATCTCCCTCTGGTGCTGCACATGCTATCTGTCTCCACTACCTGAAGGCTTTTGGTGAGTAGCAGGCACCTGCCTCCTGTTTTCTCCATTGCACAGATCTTTTTGTGTGCCTCCTTCTGGGTCTCAGCATTCAAGAACGCATGGTCACGTGTGGCCCTCTAGGTCCTCAATTGCAGCCCTTTGATGGAAACCAAACTTCACAGAACGGATCTTCTAAATAAAAAGATTTGTTCTATAAAACTTGGACTAAGTCAAAAGGCTGTACCCAAGAACCTAGAAGGCCACATGTGACCTCAAGGTCGCAGGTTCTCCATCCCTGGCCCTAGTTTTTCCCAGAAGTGATTGATTTCCTCAGGGATAGTAGGACCAGATTATTCAAATTACTCAAGTTTGATTCATAAAAATATTTAGAAAGGCTCCATCCTTCTTTGTGACACTTGGATGTGTTCAGGCCATTTGTTCCATTTCAATAATGTGACCCATGTCAGGGGTTAGCAACAGCCACCATCCCTCTTCCACATAATTTTTGCCAGCTGCCACCTGCAGCTGCTGAGAGTCATCTCTTTTTCAGAGACAAATGTGCACATGCAGTCACTGAAAACAATTGGCATGTTCACACATCATCTCCCCAACTCCCAGAGTTAGCTTTGTCATTACCCCATCTCCCAATCCTCCCCAGTTCTCCATTACAGAAGAAAAGAGGTTATAAGCTCAGAGACTGAAATAATTTGAATGGATTGAGATCAGATCTAATTAACTAAATTCCAGAAATGTAAAGTAACTAACCCAAAGTCAAGTAAGTGACAGAACTGGGACTTGAAATTGGGTTTTCTGATTCCAAGTTCAGTGTTGTCAAACCCTTGATACTCCATTTCCTATAAAATACTAACCTTTTGTCTTTATTGTATGGAAATCAGAACTACTAGACATATATTAATAATGAATAAAAATCATTCCACTTCTGAGTTCTTTTGGATAGAATAGAAATTCTGAATTCAGAAACAGTATTATCCATGCAAAATGCAATATAATATAAGAAAAAAAGGAAAGATAAGCAGAGCATTCCCCATAGCTGTCAATATTTCTGTTTATTCCTCCTTTTGGT
Organism: Petaurus breviceps papuanus; assembly: GCF_028583685.1. NCBI lineage: Eukaryota > Metazoa > Chordata > Mammalia > Diprotodontia > Petauridae > Petaurus > Petaurus breviceps. The sequence continues at coordinate 3,725,118 of NW_027186296.1, read as the reverse complement.
TCATAATTAGCTTCTGGTCACCATCTTCTCCCCTTCTTGTCAGTTTCCATAGAAAACACTTGCATATTAAGTTGTACTGCAGATACTTACAAGAGAGAAAACAATAGAGACAAAATGGCTTCGGAGACAATGAGTTGAACTAGAAGACAGGAAGAAGAAGGTTCTAGCCCTACCTTTGACATCTACTTTAACTGTGTGACTTTGGGCAAGTCACTCACCACTGATTGTCCTAGGTACCTCTCTAAGACTATAAAGTTGCAGAGTACTTCTGATCCCCCATTAATAGAGGGCATTCTCTATTCCAATTAAATCACAGGTTCAGATATCACATCATTCCTTTCCTCCCTCCAAAAAGGACAATGTTTTGAGAGTCATGAAATCTTATATCCATCCTTAAACTCTCCCGTTTTCCTCCTTCATGCCACAAACCTCCTAGACTCATTTTCCCCATCTGTCAAATAGAGGAAATTCCTGACACTTATATACTTCACAAGACTACAGTGAGTGTTTCTATCTGGTGGAAAAGCTTTAATCACCTCTTAAGGAAAAGATGAACTCAATGCAGAGTGAAACATACATTTTTGGATATCACCAATGTGGAGATTTGTTTATTTCGCTATGTGTATGTGTTATAAGAGTTTTATTTTTATTTTTATTTTCCAGTTGGTGGGTGGGAAGCAGTGGGAAGGTGATAAAATAAATGCTTGTCAATTGAAAAAAAATTTAATTTAAATAGACTGAAAGGCTACCATCAGTAATCTAGCATTTGATAAACACAAAGATCCAAGCTTTGCATGGGTGTGGTGGGAATTTACCATTTAATGAAAATTGCTGTGAAAACTAGAAAGCATATTGGCAGAAACTAGGTATAGACCAAAATCTCACACCATAAACCAAGATAAGATCATAGTTAGAAATAAAAGGTGATATCACAAGCAAAATTAGGGGCACATGTAATATTGTACCTGTCAGATCTATGGATAGGGGGAGAATTTGTGACCAAATAAGATATATATATATATATATATATATATATATATATATGAGATATATGTAGATGTGAACAAATAAGAGATATATATAGGATGTAAAATGGAAAATTTTGACTACATTAAATTAAAAAGTGTTGCACAAACAAAGCCAATGCAGGTAAGATGAGAAGAAATGCAGAAAACTGGTGAAAATATTTTACAGTAAATTTCTCAGATAAAGGCTTTTTTATCAAATATATACAGAAATGAGCTAAATTTATAAGAATATGAATTATTCCCCAATTGATAAATGGTAAGAAAATATGAGCAAGCACTTTTCAGAAGAAATCAAAGCTATCATATGAAAAAATGCTCTGAATCACCATTGATTAGAGAAATGCAAATTAAAACAACTTTGTGAAACTGCCTCACACCTATCAGAATGGCTAATATGACAAAAAAGGGAAAGGACAAATGTTGGTGGGGATGTAGAGAAACTGGAACACTAATGCACTGTTGGTGGAATTGTGAACTTATCCAACCACTTTGGAGAGCAATTTGGAACTATGACCAAAGGGCTATAAAACTATGCATAACCTTTGACCCAGCGATACCATTATTGAGTCTATATTCCAAAGAGATCAAAGAAAGAGGAAAAAAGTCCTATACCTACAAAAATATTTATAGCAGCTCTTTTTGTGGTGGCAATGAATTGGAAATTGAATGAATAACCACCACTTGGGGACTGGCTGAACAAGTTGTGGTATGTGATTGTGACGGAATACTATTGTTGCTATCATAAATGAAGAGGGAGGTGTTTTCAGAAAAAACACAAGAAGACTTCTATGAACTGATACAAAATGAACTGAACAGAACTAGGAGATCATTGCACACAGTAAAAGCAATACTGTACAATAATCAATTGTAAATATATGTAAATAAATGACATTCTCAGCAATTCAACAATATAAGACAATTTCAAAGGACTTATGATGAAAAATACTATCCACCCCCAGAGAAAGATGGAATCTAAATACATACTTTTTGTACTTTATTTTGCTTCTTGTTGTTGTTGTTTGGGTGTGGGGGGGAGTCTGTATTCTTTTTTGTAACATGACTAATGTGGAAATATATTTTGTATGACTGCATATGTCTAATCTATATCAAAATGCTTGTCTTCTCTAGAGATGTAGGGAAAGAAAAATGTAGGCAATTTGGATTTCAAAAGTGATAAAAAGGGCGGCTAGGTGGCACGGTGAGTAAAGTGCTGGCCCTGGAGTCAGGAGGACCCAAGTTCGGCTCCGGCCTCAGACACTTAACACCCACACAAAAATACAATTAGCCGTGTAAACTTGGGTAAGTTACTTAACCCCAATTGCCCTCCAAAAGGGAAAAAAAAGTGATAAAAAATGTTAAATGTTACAATTCTTTTTACATGTAATTGAGAAAAATAAGATAAAAACATTCTTTTTTAAAAAAAGACTGCAACTGCCTCCCCCCAAACCCCAAACAAACCTTAATCTTGGAAAAACATTCCTATTCATTATAACCTTTTATCTTCTAGTCAGCCCAGTACTATAGGAAGAGTAGAAATTATTGCCGTAATATTACAGATGTGAAAAACTAAGGTACAGAATAGTTTAGAGGCACATAGGCTTGCCTATAATCATTTAGTAAGAGAGTGGTAGAAACAGGACCAGACTTGTCCAGTGTTCTAACCACAAAAACTTACCTCAGTTCTGTTCTGGAGTCTTACAAGATTTTCTCCAATGACTCCAGAAACTTCTTTCTGAATCCTTTCACTACAATAATAAATACTACTCACAGAATTGCCTAGTATTGAGGTGGGGGGAAACTACTTAGTAATTAATTTTGACCTATTTTGGTGTATACTACTTTGAAAAAAAAATTGATGCTGGGAGATTTTCCTTCAGTTGGTGTACATTTAAGTCTAATCTTGCTTGAATCTAAAGGAATGGACAAAATGACCCCTTTGGGTCTCTTCAGGTCCTATTTGTCCCATGCCAAATAGTATGTCGAAAACTCTGTGGGTGTCCTTTATGACCACTAGAGGTCAGAGTTTTCATCTCTCACACAACCCTGCTGCCTACCAATAATTAATTCATTTTCTCCCTAGTTAGAGGTGGGGTAGGCGTGGAGGTCCTTTTGTCTTCATATCTCACATAGGCATAGTTCCGTGCTCTCACAGACCTCAGCTATGCTGAAACTTTCCACTATTTCTGAGTCACTAGGTTTCCAATCATGGTTTAGACCTGTGTTTCATAGCCAATGCCTATGTTGGTGCTTTAAGACCAACTAAAGCCTTTTGGATTTTCTCCTTTAGAGGAACATCAGCATCTAACACAAAGCCTTTTACACAATGGGATCATTTTGTTTTTATTTTATTCTTAATGTAAGAAATAAAACAAGCATTTCCAGAACACAGTAGAATTGGAGTGGGGGGAGAAATGATTGCACATTAGAGGGGCATAGAATTTAAAACTGGAAGATTCTGGCCCCTCTGTTTTGATGGATGAGGAGACTGAGGTCTAGAAAGAGGAACTGACTTACCTAAGGCAAATAGGTAATAAATACTAAACAAATGAATGAATAGCATAAGGTCCTGTTATATTAAGCATCTGTGTGTCACATTGTCCTTGGAGACAAAAACCTCCTCCTCAGCTTTGACTGAGGCAGCTAGGCAGTATGATAGACAGAGTATTAGGTCCAGAGTCAAGAAGATCTCCATTCAGATTTGGCCCCAGATATTTACTAGCTGTGTGACCCTGGACAAGTCACTTAAACTTTGTCTGCCTCAGTTTTCTTGTCTATAAAATGAGAATAATAATAGTACCTACATCCCAGCATTGTACTGAAGATGAAATGAGATCTTATTTGTAACATGCTTAGCACAGTGCCAGGCACATAGATGCATTTTAAATACTTATCCTATTCCATGGTGGGGCTGATATGACAAGCATGGATCCACTTTTCTATTAAGCTAACATTTAACAAGCATGTGTCAGGCCTTCACAAGGATGCTTTGATCAGGAGCAGCACGGTGTAGGAGGTACAGTGATTCAGTAGATAGAAGGGAGCTATGACTCTGGATTCTAGAGGACTTTGGTTCAATTAACCAGCCAATTGATAGACCAATAAGCATTTAATTAAAAGCCTATAATCTTTCAGGCTCAAATCAGAGATCTGCTACCTATTCCCTGAGCAACCTCAGGTAAGTTGCTTAAACTCCCTGAGTCTTAGTCTTTTCCTCTGTAAAATTAGGGAGGTTGGAATTGATGACCTCTGAAGTGTCTTGCAGGTCTAAATCCATGAGCTGATAAGATCTCGCCCACTTTAAGCTGTGCCAAGAATCCTGGTCAGAAGGAGGTTATTACTATACCAATAAGTCACCCCAAATAAGACATGATGAGGGAAATTTCTTTCCCCACACCCATCAGCATTTAAGAATTTTCCTTATCAATTTAGGGCTTTCTAATCCAATAAACATTTAGTAAGTGCCTACTATTTGCAAGGAGCTATTCTCAGTTTTGCATAAAATACTTACATATGATGCAATTATAATGACATCTCATGTATAGAGCTCATTATATCTTACAAAGTGTTTTACTCATAACAACACTAAGAGATAGGTAATATGTTATTACTACTCCCATTTTGCAAATGAACAAACTTAGGATCAGAGAATTTAAGTGAGTGGGTTGAGCTTGGTTAAGTTCTAAGGTCCTTCAATTTCTAAACCCTTAATATTCTGCTAACCCATCCAAGATCATTATGATAAGGTGTTGGAGCTGAGACAAGGTTCTCTTGGTTACAAATCCACTATTATTTCTATTATACCATGCTGCCTAAGGCACATAAAAATATGTCATCATTTTATGATCTTGTATATTATCATTCTCTAGGCAGTACCTACATTCACCTTTACGGCAGCTGACATTTCACAGATAGAACCAGTGCACGGACAAGAATGGATCTTCCTCACTATGTGACATCCATCATTATCACCACCTCTGCCACCAAAAAGCATTTACCAAGCACCTGTTTATTTCAGAAGCTGGACCAGGTGAGATATGAAGGGCATTCAAGACCAAGCCAGAATGAAATCCCCTGCTTAGCCCAGAGAAGCATGTAACTACCATCTCTCATAAACTTCTCCTTGGATGAAGGGCAGTGGCAGAAACTTGACTCTGAGCCCAGGAGCCAAACTATTTGCAAATTCCTGGAAGTGGCCCATACTTTAAAGACCTAAAGGTCTTCAACTTGCTTTACTTAAGAACCTTGGAATAAATAAATCCAGGAGGGAAAAAAAGTACTTGTCCCTGATTAATTTATTTGCTCTTCAGCCTTAGAAGCCAAACATTTTCCTAAGTGCAGCATTGACTCAGAGGAAACAGAAAACCCATGATGGAAAAGATGTAATGCTTCTTTTCATTTTAAAATGGAAGAATCTGCAACATGACATTAACATGTGATCTCTAAAAAACACTGCTAGACATAAACCAAACTTTAATGACATTTAAGCTTTCCCAGGTGGAGAATGATACAGACTTCAACATGGTGTGCCTGTTCAGCAAATGCAACACTAATTTGCTTAGCGTTTCTCTGCCTCCAAGCAGAATAAATAAGACTACAAAAGTGCCAGGAGCTTGTCAGATGTGGACAGTTTTTCGTCTGACATGCAACTAGAAATATGGTTTCTTTGAAGTAAAAAAAGTTGTTATACTGAAGGCTTTATGAGAAAGGAAATAAAGTATCCTGACCCAATAAACAAAATTGACCTTCCCATTTGTGATTTACATTTCTCACATGCATTGTTTTTTCTAAATAAATTAGAAATATATAGTGAATAGAGCACCAGCCCTGGAGTCAGGAGGATTTGAGTTCAAATCCAATATCAGACACTTAATTAACACTTACTAGCCATGTGACCTTGGGCAAGTCACGTAACCCCAATTCCCCTGCCCTCCCCCCTCCAAAAAAAAAGCAACAAAATAAATAAATAAATTAGAAATATAACCAAAAGGAATCTTATAAATCACCACATCACAAATTTAGAGCTGGAAGGCACTCTGAGGCTGCCATATCCAACCTTCTCATTTTACTAATGAAGAACAGAGGCTTAGAAGAACAGGTCAATTTTCCCAAAGTCACACATGTATGAAATAGCATGGGCAAAATTTACATCAAGAGCCTTTGACTTCAAATCCATCACACTTTCCTCTGTAGAATGAAACTTCCTATGATTGCTAAGATTGAGAGGCAACATGGAATAATGAAGCAAGTGCTGGGATTAGCATTTGGAAGTCCTGAGTTTGCATTCTCTGAAATGGAGATAATTGAACCTACCTCATAAAATTGTTGTAAGGTACAAGTGAAGGAGGGTCTATCGAGTACTTTGCAAACAAAACTCTATTCATGTGGCATCTATTATTCATTTGGCCCAGGCTTACACAGTTAATGAGCAGAGATTGAGGTGCGCATTCATGTTTTTTCACCATATCTGGTTTTTCATTTTAAGTAAGCAAGCCCCACTGATACTTCAGTGGTTAAGATGCTCTATTATCTAGGCCCAAGGCTTTCCTTACCTGTCAAATCAGGGACTGGAGGTAGGGGATAGGGAGAAAGTTCATTTGTTCACTCATTCACATGTGCCTTATGTAATTGGTCATTTTATATTGATACCCTTTTCATGAAAAATATATGCATCTATACAAGATTATGTGTGAAGACACATAGAACACGTACACACATGTATTAGTGAGCTATATTCATCATTCATCATATGGGAGTTATTTGGTACATCAGGGCCCAGGGGAAAGGGTGTTCTCAGCTTCCATTTCTGAAAGGAGATGTCCTCAATAAGTGAAAAGCTGATGGTCTCTGACCTTGGGGAAGGTCACTTTCCCTCTCAAATGTTTAGATTATGTTCTAAGTCCTGAATGTGTACAATGCCCTGAGCATGTTTAGCAGATGGAGTCATGGGGGTGGAGGGGAGAGTTTAGAGAGCAAACTATTATCTCATTTGGTATTAATGGTTCCCAATTCTAGAGATCCGGGGAGTGTCTGTCTTCCAAATTGCAGAAGGGATAGTAGGTAGATATGAAGAGCAAACTTCTTTTAGATTACCTGCTTATAGGCTTAGAAAACTCAGATTCCAGTGTCAAAGGTAAAAATGGAGATGGTTGAGAATCTCAGAAATGAATGCATTAATTTTAAAATCAAATCCTGTTATTCGATTGCTTTATGTTATTATTTCAGAGGTCTTTTATCTTCATTTCCTCTTTAACACAAGTTTTGACACTTAAGCTCTATGTCAACTCTCTGGTTCACCAAATCCTTCCCTTCAATAATCTGTTAACCAAGCACAGTATTTAAATATACAGAACCCTTTTGTAATGCATTGATTGGTAATATATGATAATCATTTTGTGATTTATTTATTTGTAATAAATTCATTTTATAACTCTTATGTAAACCATGCATGGGTTTATTGGGCCTATAAGTCCAGATTTTCATAATCAAGCTTTCTTAAAATGGGACCCAGATGTATGCCTTTCTGAGAGGGAGAGAGAGAGAGAGAGAGAGAGAGAGAGAGAGAGAGAGAGAGAGAGAGAGAGAGAGAGAGAGAGAGAGAGAGAGAAACAGAGAGAGAGAGAGAAACAGAGAGAGAGAAATAGACAGAGAGAAACAGACAGAGAGAGAGAGAAAGAAGGCAATTCAAACAGAAGTTGCATTTCTGTTTTCCTTTTAGGAAAAGCGAGATAACTGTGAATGTATCCGAGCTTTTACACAGGTGCTATGGAAACCTGGAGATGTCTGGTAAATGAGATGTGACATCTCCATTCTGCAACCTGGGCAAAGATTTCAAAGGAAAGGTAAACACAATCCAGGCATCTCATGAGTTGCAGTCAGACTAAGCCAAGATTGGTTGATCCAAGTGGATTAAGTAATGCTTGGCCTTATTGAAAAATGACAAGGGTAAACAAAGGACACAGGGGTTCTTTAGACACTCAGATGACTTTTCCAAGGCAAAATTTTAAAGTCCCCCTGCATACATAGATAAAGATGGTAGATGTACACACTTTGGATGAGCCTGACAAAAGCAGGAAGGAATGGAAAGGGCACTATACTCAAGTCAGAAGACCTGAGTTCAAATCCTGGCTCTTGAGCTTAGAAATATTTGGATTTGAATAAGTCATCAGATTAAATCTCCACACTGGGAAAGTCTTATGCTGACAGAACCAAAGACTCTTTGAATATTCATGCACCTATCTCTCAGTGCTATTAGGAGTTCAGATAGAGATCAAAGATGTGAGAATACCTTTAAATCATAAAGAACTATGTGAGTGTAAAGTGCTGTCCCTTTAAGGGACATCTGGAGAGTTTGTTACTAAGTTGGCTTTATTCAGAGTTCTAAGATGGTTGTTGGTTTTAAATGTGACAAGCTGTGGTAAACAGGAGAAAATGATTACCAGAATTGCTTTATGATTATGAACAAATGTAATTTATCTGATTATAGAGAGATGATAACTTTGTTACTAGCCATAAGCTAAAGAGTCATTTGCCAAAAGGATCCAAAATCTGAAGTCAGAAAGATAAAAGGAAAGAAATGAAATAACATATTTCAGAACTATATCAGCTAAGCTAGAATCTAGAATGGATACATACTATAGGTACTATTGAGGAATAAGTCTAACTGAGTAGAGGTTCCTCTGCTTGAAAGCAGAGAATTAGAGATGTCACCCAGAAAATCAACTAATTTGGTTGAGACATCAGACCCAGTAAGGTACTAGTTAAGCACAGTGTGGGTCAACTCATTGTAGAAGTGGAATTAACTATTTAACATAGAAACTATATTCAGAAAGAGACTTTTTATGGAAAATCCTTGAGACAAAGAAAGAACACTGAAGGTTACATTTCTAGATATATTGTTACCCAGAGCTTATGGGTTTTCCTCTCTGATGTTCTCATTGCCATGTTTTCTGTGCCAATACACTCAATATCTGTAGGGGAGAATGGGTATTGGTAGGAAAGTGATTGGTACAATGATATATATATATATATATATATATATATATATATATGTAGATTATAATTTATTTCATTATTCCTTTGCTTTATTATGTGAGTACCTATAATATTATTACTGTTTCTTTTGCCTTATTGTTAAGTAAATGATTATGTTTAAGTGACTGGTATTGTGTAAATGGAAGCATATTAGTAGGGGCTCAAGAATTTATTCCCCCACAACAGGGCTACCCCTAGTACCCTGAAAAAAATGAATGTAATTTCTTATTGGTGGTCCTTCTTTGGGAATCTAGACCTGACAGTGGATGAGTACATTGGAATGAGTAAGCATACATATATGCCTATGTGATAGGAATAAAGCACTATGGTGATGGTGGCAACCATATGTATATGTTATATAATTATAAACTTATTATATGACTGGTTCTGCTTGGTGTGCTACATTTCTTTTAGAATTAGACAAGAGATATGAGTTTGAATTCTAGTTCTGCCCCTTACTACCCCTGTTACTGAGCTGATTAAATAACCTCCCTGGATCTTAGTTTCCTTATGACCTCTAAAGTCCTTTCCACCTCTAAATCTATGAGTCTGTGAATAGCAGATTTCAAATGCACTTTGGAGTGCGCTAAAGATAGATACACATTCCTTTCTAGGCCTGAGAAAACCTCTGGTAAAAACAGGTGAAGTGACTTGTCCAGATCACATTGTAAATCAGCGGCTGAACGAAGATAGAGTCTGGGTCTATAGGTACTGTCTCACCCCGACTCTCAAGAAAGTGGCCAAACAGAGACAATGAAAGTGTTTTTCTTCAGGACCTATCTCTTCAGAGGGTCATGTGACAGAACGAGTGAAGTGGAATGAGCACTGGACCTGAGTCAGGGAACCTGCTTTTGAATCCCAGATGTAAAGATTTGAGTTCACATCTAGTATCAGACACTTTCCGCCTGTGTAACCCTGGACAAGTCACTTCTTTTTTTTCTTGGGTTTGTTTGTTTTTTTTTCCCTTTTTTTTTTTTTTTTTGGAGGGGGAAGGTACGGCAATTAGGGTTAAGTGATTTGCCCAAGTTTACATGGCTAGTTTTTTGTGTTAAGTGTCTGAGGCTGGATTTGAACTCAGGTCCTCCTGACTCCAGGGTCGGTGATGTATTCACTGTGCCACCTAGTCGCCCCAAGTCACTTAACTTCTGTCTCCCTCAGTTTACTCAATGACAAAATGGGGATTATAATATAATATATAATCATCACAGGATTGTAATGATCAAATGAGATAATATTTTTAAACTGCTCAGTATACCTACACCTTAGTATACCTACATAGTAGGCACTTGATACATTCTTGCCCCTTCCTCCTCTTCTCTTTTGATTATGGGGATTTTTGTTTGTTTTCCTGGCACATAGTAAGCATTTAATAAATGTGTTGCTGTTTTTCAGTTGTTTCAGTCATGCCTGACTCTTCATGACCTCATTTGGGGTTTTCTTGGCAAAGATACTGAAATGGTTTGCCATTTCCTTCTCTAGCTCATTTGACAGATGAGGAAACTGAGGCAAACAGGGTTAAGTGACTTGCGCAGAGCCACACAATTAGTAAAGTGTTTGAGGTCAGATTTGAACTCAGGTCTTCATGACTCCAAACCTAGTACTCTATCCACTGTGCACCTAGCTCTGCTCCTAGCCATTAATAAGTGACTGAGCTTAAGACGAACACATCTGTTTGTACAATTTTGATGCATTGTCCCTAATTTTGCCAAGCAAAGCTTCCAAATGACAACTGTTAAGATATCTGAAGATAGCTATCATGTGTTTTCAAAGCCTTGTCTTTTTTCTTTGAGCTAAACTTCTCCTAGTTCCTCCAACTAATTCTGTAGTATGATTTTGATTCTTCTTATTGTGGCTGCCCTCTTACTAGATGTGCTACAACTTGACAATATCCTTCTTAAAATTTGGCATCCAGAACCAACCCAAAATTCCAACAGCAGAATGACCAGGCTACTTTCTCAATTGCGATCTCGACCTTACTACCTTTGAGAAATATCAAATTCCAAGGTCCTAAGATTACCCTGGAAAAAGGTTTATCTAATTTTGACTATTATAAATACCCAAATTAGCTCTAAAGGATATATGAAGAAAGATGCTGTCTGCATCTAGAGAAAGAACTGATAGAGTATGTATAGAATAATTTTACATATATTTGAATATATGTGCATGTATGTACATATGTGTGTATACATAATACATACATACATACATACATATAGATACCTATTTGTGTCTAATGATACCCATCTCTAGGGTGGAGGGAGGAGGGAAGAAAAAAGGAAAAAAAGAAGAAATTTACATGATAACGTTATTGCATATTTAAAAGGAATAGCAAGTTGTACATAGTAGATTTGTGGGTTAGCGTGCAACCATCTTTTTATTGTGTTATGCTATAGAAATGCTTCTGTTATTCCATAAATTAAAAGTAAGATAAATTAGAATGAAAAAAATAAATTTATGCTCTGCTTGAGTATACACCATATATGCAAGTAAATAAACTAATTTTATTTTCCACTAACATTAATTAATAATAATTGATTAATTGTAATTAATAATTAAGTTTTCCACTAATGACTGGAGCATCAGGAGGTGGCATTTGACTTAAGCTATGAATGGACCTGGGAATTTCAACACAAATGAGATAAAAAAGGAGAGCATCCCTGGTATAGAGGAACAATCCATGAAAAAGTATGGACACAGGAAATAAAATGTATGCAGAGAAATTTTAGTAGCACTATTTGGCTAAAATGTAGAGCATTTGGGGTGGAGACAGGATATGAAATGAAATTTCTGGAACGATCACTTGGAGCCATCTTGTTAAGGGTTTAAAATGTCAAACAGAGAATTTTTTATTTTATGCAGGTGTCAATAGGAGCCAATGAAGATTCTTGAGCAGGAGAGTGACATAGTCAGACCTATACTTAGCAAGAGCCAAATTCCAGAATCAGCTTGTAATCACAGCTCTAGCCCATTCAAGGAGGGAAGGGGATAAAGGGAATAGAGGAGAACTATAATGAACAAGAGACAGCAGCACCTATGAAACAAACCTCAGGAAAGATATTGAAGAAGGGTCACTATTTTTTACAAATCCACAGGAAACAAATGTTTTCAATTAATAGAAATAATGATGCCTGTAAGCTACCATTCTCCTAACTCCCCAGTGCCTTTACCCCTGGTGTGTCTGAGAGAAAACAAACTCTTAAGGTGGAAAATCTATTTTCAGCTAGGAAAATAATTCTCTCTTAGAGGAGGCTGCTCTTTGTGAATGGATGAAGAAGGCTGAATGAATTAACCAGCACGTCTTTCTTCATGATTGAACTGTTCCTACAGCATGCAGCAGGCGCTGTTAAAAAACCAGAGCTGGTGGACAAAATTCTTACCTGCCTCAAGTCCTCTTACCACCCTCAGACTTCCCTTGGCTTCTCCCTGACCAAAATGTGACTGTTGTTTCCTGCTTTGTCCTTCTGATGCTCAGTTCCCCCTTCAAGGCCTCTGTAAGGCTGTATTCTCTCTTTCAGCCAGAGACCTGCTATTCCTCACACAGTAACCACATAATCAAATGTGATTATTGGACCTTTACAGAAAAGCCAAGATCAGGGCACTGTACTGACCGATTATAAAGCTCAGAACAACCAGGACAATTAGAAATAGACACACCCTTCTCCAGGTTTTGGTGTTCCATTTTTTTTTTGTTTGTTTTACATAACTCAGAATTTTTTCATTGAATACAGCTGCTGCTCAATCATTTTCAGACGTGTCTGACTCTTTGTGACCTCATTTGGGGTTTTCTTGGCAAAGATACTGGAATGGTTTGCCATTTTTTTGTCTAGTTCATTTTACAGATGAGGAAACTGAGGCAAACAGGATTACAAGACTTGCCCAGGGTCACACAGCTAGTAAGCATCTGAGGCCACATTTGAACTCAAGGAAGAGAAGTCTTACTGACTCCAGGTGTGTTGTCACCTAACTACACATTTAATGCAGACAGAATGTGGAAAGACAGTTATTTGACAGAGAGGCTTATGTTATCTTCATCCTGATCTGCCTAATAGGCTTCCTGGAAGAGAAGAATTATAAATGGAAGCAGGGAACAGAGAATAAAGCAAGCAGGTCACTTTGAAGAGTTTGCTAGTCAGAATATCTCTAAATTGTCTAACATTCACCAATTGTTTTTAGATTTCTGAATAGTAACTGAAAAAAAAAGCCAAACAATATATTTATTCATTCTTTACTTATATATATATATATATATATATATATATATATATATGCACATTCACACACATGCATACAGGTATTTGCATGGAAAGGATCCTGACCTTAGAGTGAAAAAACTCCATATAAGCCCAATTTCTACTACTTATTAACTTTGAGACTTTAGTTAAGTCACTGAGTCTCTGTTTTCTGCTCTATAAAATGAGGGCAAAAATCCCTGCCCTACCTACTTCATAGGGTTGTAGTGAGGATTTTTGGATTATAGAGCCAAACTTCAAAGGCCACCTAGTCTAAAATTTTCATTTTATAAATGACATAACTGTGACCCAGAAAAGTTAAGTGACTTTCATAAGGTCACATAAGTAATAAGCATCAGAGGTAGGGAGGCTGAATCCAGATCCTGACTCCCAAACCCAGTAATCTTTCCATTGTATTAATAAATGAGGCCCTATCTGTGAAAACGTCTTTGTAAATTGTAAAGTGGTTTACAGAATAAATCTGGAGAACCAAGAAGGGCTTTAGAGACTGAGAAGACAACTGGCCAGTGGTGGGATTTGAGAATTGTTGGAGAGACTCATCTCTCCAAAAAGAACTCTTCTTGGTGCTCAGCAATTAGAGTCATTCTTTGGCAGTGACATACTAAGCTAAGGGGGTGAGACATCTTTAAGCTTCTCTTCTGAAAATCGAGTATCCCAGAGAAGAGATAACACTAAATTCCTAACATAATATGAAATAGTTTTACTGATCTCACATTGCTTCTTAATGGAAGAGGCCAAGGGCAATATGAGAATATGGAGTACAGAATCATAGCACAGCAAAAACAAACAGCATGTACCTTTAATCAGAGCACTGAGTTCAAATCCCAGTTCTGCTATTAACCACCTATATAACTTTGATCAATATTCTTGTCCAATCCAGGCCTCAGCATCTTCAACTCTAAAATGAGAGGATTGTAGTGGATGACCTCTAAGTCTGTTATTCTATTAACTGTGAGGCAGAGGAAGAAGGGAAAATTAAAGGGATGTAAGGGAGCCAGAAAGGGAATAGGGGGTCATTTAACAGATTTTCCAGATTTGTCCTGGATCACTCACATACAGCTAATTAAAAAAAAAAACCAGCAACAAAAACAAAACAACAACAAACAAAAAAAAACCCCAATTCTCTTCTACCCACATCTTTCCTTTTCTCCAGAAAGTCCCTTATGCTTTTGTTCTCTGACAATTCTCTAAATCGTTAATGGCACTCACAGCAAAAATCAGGCATGTTGGATGCTAATGTGTTGTCTGCATCTTCTGTTTATAACAGACATGGTGTTCCCTCTGAGGTGAGCTTGATTTTCTCACACATGCTGGAATAATTAGGGAACAAACTTTCCTATGGTTAATTTACTATAAATAAACACCTTCAGAGATGGGTAGCAGCTTCCCAGACTCTTCACCATAAATGTCCCGCATGAAAACTGACCCCTGGGTGACATGTAGGCTATTTTTGAGACACACTCACAAATTCTTCAACTCTGCTAATCTCTCAAAGCTGAAATGTCCTTACTTTGCTAAAGAACTAGAGCTCTCTCTGTCTCTGTCTATCTCTCTGTCTCTCTCTGTCTCTTTCTTTCTTTCTCTGTCTGTCTGTCTCTCTCTCTGTCCTGACAATGAAAGTAGGTGACTGAGAATAATTAGATTCTGCTACAGAGAGCAGGAGGTAAATGTCAAGAGATCATTATTTCTGGTTGTCTTGTTAGTAGTTTTAAAATATGGCATCCGATAGCACACGCTATTCAAAATCTTCAAGGCACAGGAGAAATAAATTGGTAAGCAAGTGATGTGTTCATTGACTCCCTTTATTCCAGTCCACCCAATAGTTGGGCCTCAGGGCATTGTGGTATAGTAGAGGTGTCAAACTCAGATAGAAAGGGGGGGCACAAATCTATACGTAAAGATCCCTATGCACCACATATTGACTTAGAAAACCACATATTAATAATATGTTCTGTTGTATATTTATTTATTTTATGAAATATTTCCCAATTCCATCTTAATATGGTTCAGGCCCCACTGGAGAAGGAAACAAGCATTTATAGAACATCTACTATAGGCCAAGCGCTGTTATAAATATTATCCCATTTGATCCTCACAACAACCTTGTAATGTAAATGCTATCCCCATTTTGCAGTTGAGGAAACTGAGGTTAAGTAACTTGTCCACTGTCATACAACTAGTAAATGTCTAAGGTCAGATTTGAACTCAGGTCTTCTTACTTCATAGACAGTACTTTATCCACTGCACTATTGGCTCAGGACAATAGGTTATGAGCTCCTTGAGGGCAGGGACTGTATTTTGCCTCATTTTGTGTTTCCAGTGCTCAGCATAGTGCTTAGTACATTATTGTTGTTATTCAGTCATTCAGTCATGTCTGTGATTCTTCTTGATCCTGTGGACCATAACACACCAGGCCTTTCCTCCATCTACTATCTTGTCCACGGGGTTTTCTTGGCAAAGATACTGGAGTAGTTTACCATTTCCTTCTCCAATGGATAACTTTTCTCAGATTGTACACAATGACCTGTCTGTCTTAGGTAACCATGCACGACATAGATCATAGTTTCATTGAACTACATAAGCCCTTCTACCACGACAGGGCAGTGATCCAGAAGGGGACCTGGCACATAGTAGGTGCATTAATAAATGTTTATTGATTGAGTGTAGTGGACCTGCCATTTGGCCTAGGATACATGTCTGACACCTCCGGATAGAGGATAGAATGCAGCTCCTGGAGTCAGGTAGACCTGAGTTTAAACCCAGCCCCTAAGATTAACAAACTATGTGACCATTGGCAAATCACTTAACAGCACTGAGCCTCAGTTTCCTTATCTGTAAAGAGAAGATTAAAAATAATTTTTGGACCTACCTCACAGGTTTGTTGTAAGGGCCAAATGAGAAAATATAATCATTCAATAAGCATTTATTAAGTAACTGATTTGTGCCGCAACTGTGCTAGAGGTTGGGGATGCCAAGACAAAAGTAAAACACTCCTGCCCTCAAGGAGCTTACATGCCAACAGGGGAAACAGCATGTACATATATAGGCATATACAAAACAGATAATGATAACTTTGGGAGGTGTGAAGAGAGGCAAATAGCAGCTGGGGGATCTAGAAAGGTATTATACAAAAGATGGTACTTGAGCTATTCCCTGAAGAAAACTAGGGATTCCAAAAGACAAGTTTGATGAACAGAGGAGTGCATTCCAAGAATGGGAGATGATAGTCCATGGATTGTCATGTGCAAAGAATAGCAAGAAGGCCTGGTTGGCTCAACCATAGACAAAGAGAGCAGCTAGTTGGTGCCATAGTGCACAGAGTGCTGGGCCTGGAGTTAGGAAGACTCATCTCCCTGTGTTCAATTCCAGCCTCAGACACTTACTGGCTGTGTGACTCTGGGCCAGTCACTTAGCCTTTTTTGCTGCAGTTCCTCATCTATAAAATGAGCTGGGGAAGGAAATAGCAAACCAGTACAGTATCTTTGCCAAGAAAACCCCAAATGGAGTCATGAAAAATCAGACCCCACTGAAATGACTCAACAACAAACACCAACAACAACAAATGCATAATCAGGCCAGAATAGGACCATATTGTAAAGAGTTTTAAATGTCAGACAGAGCACATATTTGTCACTAGAAGGGACAAGTTACTAGATTGTATTAATTGTAAGAAAAAGGCTTTACAAACCTTAAAACACTGCAAATATCTGATTGTTTTGGTTTGTTTTCAATCAGACCACTGATTTCACCTGTTGTACTTCTAATATGGAAATTCCTTCCATTCACACAGATCAACATCTCATCTTAAACTTATTATAAATAATTGCCTGGGAACGCTGAGAACTAGGGAACATAGCAAACTCATTCATCAAGTCCAAACAAGATTAAAATGTAATTGAAAAATGCATAATGAGATAAAAATACAAGATAATATAATGTTAATTTGTGGTTTTCTAAGTCAATATGCAGCCCAGCCCAAACTCTTTTGGAGTTTGACATCATTGGGCTAGATAACCTCTAAGGCCCCAAGGTGATCCTCATTGGAACTGAATTTAGAAGCCATTGCCCATTGATTCTCAGGGGACCAAGCCAACTCATCTTTCTTTATTTTAACTTAAATGTCACATACCTTTGTATGAATTTATTTTTACCTTGGGATCCTGCCAGCATGTAAAGGATATCTGTACAGTATGCCATGGTCCTAACACTGAAAGTAGCATCTTGCTATATCTAGCTAGCAATCTGATTCTTCTCTTGTGGGCCCAAACCTCTCCTGGCCTCTGTCCAGAGTCCTGAGGCTAGTCCCAGTTGCTGTCTTAACCAAGGTCACAAAGAGGCAGGGATTGAACACAGAACTTCCTCACATCAAGACCAGGCTGCTTTCCATTATTCCATAGCAGCTGCAGTAGCATCACTGAGCTGATCAATCACACTACCTAAAAATCAAACAAGGGTGTGACTGAAAGACTAGGTCTCATTCTGCAATGAAACTGGCCTCTAGCAAACCCCGAGTGAGACACACTTTTCAAAAATTACTTTCCACCCGCACCCCAAACTGAGAATTATAGTTTTTAGCAGTGTGTGTGTGTGTGCATGTGCATCCTTCCCACCCCTACCTCTACTACTGGTTCCCACTACCCATGACTTGTCCAAAAAAAAAATCAAATATGTATACCATTAGAAGGAGGATTGAAACAGATGTGATGTGATTTAGTCTGAATGAATGAAAGCTGGTTTGCAATTCACAATCCCCTTGAATGGGATATTAAGCTCAAGGGTAACCATTATTTTCTGCCTGTCTGACATTGTACAGAGCACTTGAATATATCCCAATCACAAACTGAGGGCCCTATGGCAAAGCCTCCAAGGGAATGCTATTTGCATTATTGTTTCTTTCAGGAAAGGACCCCAGAGGACAAGTAGGGGAGAAGCAAAAGTTTGAGCAAATCAAGGAACCTAGAGAATAGATCTGAATGAATTGTAATCCAGTGTTCTAACTGCACTTCATTTACAATATCAAGACTTGCCCAGTGACATTAGATATATAAAAGACATTCAGGTCAGGTGGTATCCATCTGTGCTGGTACCTGGAGTTTCCTGGACCTGATTACACTATTGTCTCCTGCATTCAATTACACCATCACCATTCATTAACATGTTCTTGGGGCATGCAATCTGTGGGGTGCCTGGTACTGGGGAGAGAGGGCAGTGATTATATCAGCTTGAGTCAGTGAGGGCTCTCATCCTAAGGCTATGGAATGGAGGCAGGAAATTACCATGTGTATATTCAACTGTCACTCTGAAGCCCTCAAATGGCTGCTTCATATTTCTACATTTCAGTTAGTGAGAAGATTTTATTTGTGGTTTTGTTTATTTACCAATTATCCTTCACCATCGGCTAGTTAAGTCAGCTAGTATTACAGTTCCTGATTTACAAGTAGAGAAACTGAGAAGAGGAGAGTTTCAATGATTAGACGTGGATTTGGAGACAGGAGATTTGAGATAGAATCTCAGTTCTGTCACTGACTCTGTGCTTTGAATTTAGGAAAGTCAGTTAACTTCTCTGGATTTTGGTTCCCTCATCTGTAAAATGAAGGAGTTGGCTTAGGTGACCTCAAAGGCCTTTGCAGTTCTAAATCTATGATCCTATCATCCTATGATCTAAGTTAGAAAACCATCTCTGCCACATGTGACCTGTGTAACCTTGGACAAATCACAGCCTCTCCAAGCTTCAGAGTTCTAGTTCAGAACTAGCTCAGGGGTGTCAAACTCACTCTTCATGTGCACCCAAATCAAATTAAGCTGTAATTGGAAAATGTTTAGCAAAATAAAATAATAAAAAATATTTAATATAATTATTTTCTGTTGTTTTTCAGTCAAGTCTGACTCTTTCTGACCCCATTTAGGGTTTTCTTGGCAGAGATACCAGAGTGATTTGCCATTTCCTTTTCCACCTCATTTTACAGATGAGGAAAGGCCAGATTTGAACTCAAGAAGATGAGTCTTCCTGACTCCAGATCCTGCACTCTATCCACTGTGTCCTCTAGCTGTCTATAAATATAATTATATAATAATAAATAATCATATAATAAAAATATAATACAATACAAATGATGTCAATTTGTGGTTTTCTAAGTTTATATGTAACTCACAGGGCTCCATCTCTATTTGAGTTTAAATACCACCGGATGAGATAACCTCTAAAGTCTTTTCTAGCTCCTATGTGATCCTTGCTGAAACTGAATTTAAAAGCCACTGTTCCTTGTTTCTCAGGGCAACAAACCAACTCATCCCTCATTATTTTAACTTGAATGTCATGTACCTTTGTGTGAGTTTATTTTTACCTGCAGGTCCTGCCAGCATGTAAAGGATATCTGTACAGTATGCTTTGGTTCCAACACTGAAAGCGACAGCTTGCTATATCTAGCTAGCAATCTGATCCTTCTCTTGTGGGGCCCAGGACCTCTCCTGGCCTCTGTCCAGACTCCTGAAGCTAGTTCCAATTTCTGTGATATGTATCTCTGTGTATATACATATGCAGACCTGATATTGAGAATGTGAATGAATTCAGAGACCTTAGAGGTTAGTGTCTTTTGTATTTAGCTGTTCACAAGTGAGCAGAAGTCTAGTAACTGAACCCTCCGGCTCTCTGTTCACCTTCTGCCAATTGTAGCTTTGTTTCTACAGAATCCCCATGGGGGAGATTTCCAAAACAACTGAGCTTACAGAACATAGATACGTGACAGTGGCTGTTCTTTGCCCAACTCAGCAGAAATCTGACCCTCAAGTGTTTTACAGAGGCTATCATGTCACATGTAGTGTGACTCCTTTGTATTTTAGCTCACTGTCCTGAGTAGCCTCAAACTTTAGGGTCCTTTTTGGATAGAAAATATTCAACAGTGGAGGAAGTTTCAGTGCCCACAGTTCATACCTGATTTCATGGTGGACTGATCCTTTATAGCTTTGATCACTCTTTCCTGATTTACCTTTCCTCTTCCACTTTTTAAAAAAAACAAAATATTACAAAATTTTAGATTTGGAAGGGACCTCAGTGGCCATCTAGGCTAATCCATGCCTCAACCATGAGACTAATCATTGGCCCTGGGGCTTAGTTATTTTGCTGTGTAAAGACATTCAAATGATCCCTTCCCTCCTACCTTTCCTGCTACATTCAAATGGTTCAAGGTCTCTGCAAAATCATTTTACTCTCCCAAGGTTAATTGTTGCTTTCGAATCAAGTTTCACTGTCTATGTTCATCAATCTTTCACTCAAAATAGACTGAGTTCTATTGTGTAAGACTTAAGACTTTCAGACAGATGCAAGACAAAGGAAAAGGAACCCAAAATAAAACACCCTACCAAGCAAATTTTAAAATTTGCTGTTTTAAAATTTTGTTTATAGAAAACATCTAGACATGAGTCATTTCAAATAATTCTTTCTGGTGCTTGCTAGGCATTTTATGCTTGGCCAATTAGATTCAAAACACTTACTGAAAAATTAGAAGCAATCCTCTTACCTTTCCCAATTTCTCCTTAATTTTAGTGCCTTCCCTCTATTGATTATCTCTAATTTATCCTGTATATTTCTTGTTTAAACACAGCTTGCATGTTTTCTCCCCCATTGGACTGTGAGCTCCTGGAGCTTTTCTTTATACCACATTCAATGCTTATCACAGTGACTAGTCCATAATAGTCACTTATTTTTTTTTAAAAGCAATTGGGGTTAAGTAACTTGCTCAAGGTTACATGGCCAGTTATTTCTGGGTGGGTGCTAAGTCTCTAAGCCCGGATTCGATTCCCAGGTCATCCTGACCCTGGGGCCGGTACTCTTACTCGCTGTGCTACCTGGCCACCCCTATAGTAGTCACTTTTAAAAAATGCTTGTTAACTTGGCCTTGGCCTCAATCTATTTGAACTGAATGACGATGTAAGCTCCATCTGAAAGAGTAAACTTTTTAGTGACTGACATAGGATCATAGATTTGGAGCTGAATAGGACACAAGGGGACATATGGTTTAACCCCCTCATTTTATAGATGAGAAATTGAGACTTAGAGAAGTTAAACGACTTACCCAAGGTCATAAAGGTAAATAGCCAAGCCAGGTTGAACTCTACAACCAGTATGAGTTCTCTGGTATTGTGCTCTACCTCCTCCTCCTCCACAGGGTGGTTTGTTTAAGGACCAACACTAAAGTCAGACTCAGGATTAGGGAAGTAGGTCCCGGAATTTGTGTTGAACCTCAGGGCACCACATAGAGAAGGCTCCAGCTCTGAAGGGGTTATCCCAAGAACTTATAGTCTACCAGTTCTCCAGTCCTGAGATAACCCTGCTCCAAGACCATCTGGAAGCAGGGCATATCCCCTAGGCTGGCCCTAAGTCAGACCCATAGCTCTAGAATCAAATGAGCTAAGAAAGAACATGCACCCAGAAATGTCCGTTGCCGTTTTTGACTCTCTTTAGACTGTACTGTCTAGTCTAGCTACAGGAATATTCAGCTAAGTGGAAGACAGCCTGTTTTATCTCCAGCAGGTTTCATCAGCCAGGAAGATAAGGAGCAGGGCATTTAATTTGGAACCTTCTCCTTGTCATCAGGCCACACAAACACATTTTGACTCCTTGGACCAAGGAGTCATTTTGGCGTTTAAAGAAAAGCCAAGTTTCTTCCTCCACCCAGGGAAGGCTCTCCCTTACCAGCATCCTGGTTGATTCTATATAAGGGCTGGACAAAAGGATGAGGGACAGAGAGGAGAGGGAATGTGCTGAATGAGTTAAGTACAACACTTGTCCCCCACAGCAGGCCTGGCAGGGCTGAAGCTAGTGATCTAGGCAGGATCAGAGCCAAAGAAGGATTAATCCATCACAATGAGACATTCTATTTCGGGCAGTCCGGGAGAGCAAATGCCTGGTGCCTGTAAAACACACACACACACACACACACACACACACACACTCACATACCACAACTACCACTTTATTGCCTGATGAAAAGAAAGGAGCTCTGATGAACCGAAGTGTGCACGTTCCTGTTGGTTGATCCTTTGCTCCAGACATTGTGCCACAATGGAGAAGGGCACTGAATTTGAGGCCAGAAGTCCCAGCTGTTCAAGACCATGAAGGGCAGGGATCATTTTCTTTTTTCTTTTCTTTTCATTTCATTTCATTTCATTTCATTTCATTTCATTTCCTTTTCTTTTCTTCTTTTTTTTTTTTTTGTAGGGGGACCTTTGTATCCCCTGGTCTACCTAGCACAGAGAACATAGTAAGCTCCTCACAAATACTCATTGATTGATGCCACTTACTAGTTGTGTGTCTTTAGGCAAAGCACAATCTCTATGAACTTCTACTTCCGTACTTGGAAAAATGGGGACCAGAATCCTGGACCACTTTCTTCTAGAGTTGTTTATGAGGATCAGATGAGATAATGTACAGAAAGGACTTTGTAACCTAAGGCTTGGGATAGTCAGTCAGTCAATAAGCATTTATCAAATGCCTACTATGTGCTAGGCCTTGTGCTAAACACTGGGAATACGAAGGGAGGCAAAAGTGGCTCTGGGATTTCAGTGGCGTAGCTAACTTCTAGAGAAGGGACTTTCCTCCGTCAGTGCTCCTTCTCTAAGTCTCATAGGCGTTCTTAACCTTTATTTTCTGTCAAACAACCCTCCAGCAGTCTGGCGAATCCTGTGGATCTCTTCTCAGAATAACATTTTAAAATACATAAAATAAAACACATATAATTATCAATGAAACCCAAGATATAATTGTTTTTTTTCCCCATCTAAGTTCATGGAGCCTCTAAAATCTATCTATGGACCCCTTAGACCTTCGGTTAAGACTCTTTCTCAAAAGGTTGCCCAAGGCAGTGAGAGGGGAAGTGATGTTTCCAGGAAGGCACAGAGCCATTAAGTGACAAAGGCAAGATTTAACTTTCATCTTTCTGCCTCCAAGGCCAGCGCCCTGTTCACTAGGCCAAGCAGCCCTTAACCTCAAGTCTGTTTAAATGGAAGCTATGTAAGGGCCTCTTCTGAGAAGCTCCTTTCTAGCACAGATCACAGGAACTGCTATGTGTATTTTTGGAGGAGTAGGGTCCTAGAGAAAGGATCACAGATTTGGCTTTAGAGTTACACATTAACAGTATTCTAGTCAGTGAGGCAACAAACACTTATTAAGAGTCTATGATGTACCAGGTAATGTGCTAAGTGCTGGGGTTACAAAAAAGAAAAAAGGCAAACAAATTTAGAAAAACAATCCTAGATTTCAAGGTGTGCAAAGTCTAATGGAGGAAGAAAATATGTAGATAATTGTGTGCCAGCAAGCTATATGAGGAATGAATCAACAGAGGGGAGGCACTGGCATTAAGGGAGATCAGAAAAGGCTTCCTGTAGAAAGTGGGATTTTAGCTGAAATTTGAAGGAAGCCCAGAGTCAGTAGATGGAGAGGAGGAAGGAAAGAATTACAGGCTTGGGGCCAGCCAGACTAGGGACACATAGTATCATGTGAAGAACAGCAAGGAGGCCAGTATCACTAGATCCCAGAGTACGTAGGAGAGTAAGTAAAAGAAAGGTGGAAAGATACGGGGGAGGGGCAAGTTATGAAGGGCTTTGATTGCCAAACCCCTTCATTTTATTGATGAGGAAACTGAGTCCCAGAAAAGTCACAGGTAGGAAGTTACAGGGCAAAGTGAGTTATGGGTCATCTAAAAGTGTAAATAATGGGGTGGGGTAGACACGAAGATGGCAGCTAGGTGGTACAGTAGATAGAGTGCCAGGTCTGGAGTCAGCAAGACTCCTCTTGCTGGGTTCAAATCTGGCCTCAGACATTTACTAATTGTGTGACCCTGGGAAAGTCATTTAACCCTATTTGCCTTAATTTTCCTCATCTGTAAAATGAACTGGAGAAGAAAATGACAAACCACTCCAGTATCTTTGCCAAGAAAAGCCCAAATGGGGTCAAGAAGAGTCAGACATGACTGAAAAATGACTAAATAGAAAGGAAGATAGAATTAGAAACTTCCAACTAAAATCCTGGCCTCTGAAAATGGGGCCCAAGTGTGGTTACAAACTGCAATGCATGTTCTTAGAACCTGGGAAAACACACACACACACACACACACACACACACACACACACATTCCTCCCAAGCAGCTTTAACTTCTGTCACCCTCTGGGGATAAAGGGAGTCTGACCTGAGCACACACTACAGGATGGGATTTGGGGGATGTGTCTAAAGTAGCATCTCAACTTCTAAATTAAGAAAGGCAAACCAATTCACTACAGCTACATTTCAGGCTTTATGGGGCTCAAGCCAAAGTGGAGAGCTAGATAAGGTCCCTCCTTAGGGAGTTAACAACCTTCTAAAAGCCTGACTTTGATGTAAAACTATCTCTGCCCACTGCGGAGATTACCTTCTTCCCAGCCAGGATAACCTTTTGACCATGGAATTCCTTGTTTACTTTGCAGATGACACAGCGGCTCAGGGAACTTCATTCAGGTACTACTCTCACCAAATATTTATAGGGATAAAGGAAAAGAGTGGTGGGTAAAAGTTGAAAGATAATAACTAAGTTTCCACTTATTGAATTTCACAAGAAATGCATTTTTTAAAGACTTCCTTAGTTTTGATGGCCAAAGCATACTGTTTTGGCAGCTAGGTGATACAGCAGATGGGCCTGGAGTCAGGAAGACCTGAGTTCAAATCTGACCTCAGAATCTTGCTAGCTGTACTCTTTTTGACTCAGTTTCCTCATTTGTAAAAAAGAGGATAATAACAGCACCTACCTGTTAGGGTTGTTGTGAGGATCAAATGGGATGATACTCATAAAGTACTTGCACCATACCTGGAGTGTCATGGGGGCTATAGAAATGCTTATTCCCTTCCCCTGCTTTTGTCTTTAAGACTTAGGTCTTATGAAGACCTTGTGATTGGACCTCCTGGTACAACCAAAAAAGCCCAGGATCTGGTCCAGTTGGATGACTTGATTTTGAATTTGACCTTTGATATTCACTACCTGTGTGACCTCAGCAAGTTTCACTTAGCCCATCCATGGGTCTTGGTTTCATCATCTGTAAAATGAAGGGGCCAGGGGCAGCTAGGTGGCACAGTGAATAGAGAACGGGCCCTGGAGTCAGGAGGAGCTGAGCTCAAATCCAACTTCAGACACTTAACACAAAACTAGTCATGTGACCTTGGGCAAGTCACTTAACCCCAATTGCCCTACTTTCCCCCCTCCAAAAAAGCAAAAAATAAAAAATGAAGGGGTCAGAAGGAGTTGGATGGAAGAGGTTGTTCCTGAAGCCCCAGCTTTGAATCTATGATCCTCTGATCCTGTAATCTTTGGATATGTCTCAGCTACTGAGGTCCCTTCCAGCACCACACTCCACAAAAACATTCAAAATTAAGCCAGGATAGCTAGCTTTCCAAGCAAACTTAAAATCTCTCCAAAGAGGGGAATAAAAAGATATCCTATGAGGAATGGGATTATGAGTAGATGAGAAATATATGGAGGTTAAAAACGGGAGGGGGGAGATTGGGAAAATTCAAAGGGAAAAAGATTTTGTTTCCTTGTGTCCAAAGCATATTTCAGGATTCTTCCTTCCCACTCCCTTGCAAAAAAAAAAATTAGAAAACTGGGAAGAGGATTTACCCCCTAAATTTTCTTTCCTTATCTCTTCTGCCCTTTCCATACCTGCCTGCTCCCCATTCCCATTTTCTTCTTTTCATCTACTCTCTCCCTTTGAGGGAAAATATTTAAAACTTCAATGAGATCAAAGACATGGACTTAAGTAGTAGCAAAACCAGGCCTATGAGTCTGAAATAAAGACCAAGTAACAGTGACTTTTGTAATATTTCTTCACATTTGATAAAGGCATGTATTTTTATAGTGAGAAGGGTAACTGTAGAAGGAAAGAATAACAACATTTATCCCATAGGTGGCTAGATGGTGCAACGGACAGAGTGCTGGGTCTGACTGGAGTAAGGAAGACCTGAATTAAAATTTGACCTCAGAAACTTACTAGCTGTGTGACCCCCTGGGCAAGTCACTTAACCTCTGCCTCATTTTTCTCAACTATAAAATGAGGATAATAGCACCTATCTCACAGCTTTATTGTGAGGATAAAAATGATATTTGTAAAAAAGCAACAACAACAACAATAACATGTAGCACTAGTGGCTGGCACATAGTAGGTCCTACATAAATGCTTATTTCCTTCCCTCTCCCTCCCCTCATATATCATAGGAACATATGGTAACCAAAAAAATCAAATACATGCTTAGGCTGCGTTAAGAGAAGTATAGTTTTGTTTTGTTTTTTTTTTTTGGGAGAGCAATTGGGGTTAAGTAACTTGCCCAAGGTTAGACAGCTAGTTGTTTTTTTTTTTTGTGTGTGGGTGTTAAGTGTCTGAGGCCGGAACCGAACTGGGGTCCTCCTGATTCTGTGGCCAGCACTTTACTCATTGCGCCACCTAGCCGCCCTAAGAGAAGTATAGTTTTGAGATCATGGGAGGTAATAGATTCTCTGTATTTTGCCTTATTCAGGCAACATCTATAGTATTGTGGTCAGTTCTGGGTACCATGTTTTAAAGAAGGACATTGATAAATTAGAAAGCAAAGACAATGAAGCACCTTTACTTCTATTTCTAGAAAAATTCTAGAACATAATACTAAATAAATATGCAGTGAAAAAATCTAGAAAAGGGAGTAATGATTACAATAAGTGCTGTTGGCTTGACCTTGACCTTATACTCTATGAGAATTATTTGGAGGAATGGGAGATATTTAGCCCAAGTAATAAAGTTATAGGGAAACATGATAGCTGTCTTCAAAGATCTGAAGGACTGCCTTGTGGAAGAGGCATTAGAAATGTTTTTATGTGGTTCCTAAGGTAAGCAACTAGAAGTCGTATGGAGAGAAAAAAATTCATAACAGTGTTACTAGGAATATTTAAACAGGCTGGAAGACCACTTGTTATAAAGAGTATTTCTGTTCAGGTATAGGTTGGATTAGATGCCCTTTCAGATCTCTTCCACCTCTGAGATTCTATGATTCTGCTAAGTGTAGAAAAGAAATACATACGAAGTAGGGCCCAAGAGGGGAAACATCATTACTAATTGAAGGGATCCAAGACTTCTTGGAGGAGATACCTTTTTTTTTTTAAGCAATCAGGATTAAGTAACTTGCTCAAGGTTACACAGCCAGTTATTTCTGAGTGTGGTTCTAAGTATCCCACTGGGGGCAGTGCTCTTACCTGCTGTGCTACCTGGCCGCCCTGAGGAGATACCTTTTAAATTGGTCTTTAAAGGAGAGAGAAGAATTGGGCAACTAGGTGGTGCACTGTGGAAGATGGATGGCAGTGAGTGAAGAATGGGGAGAGGGCCAGTTTGTTTGGATTGCAGAAAGAAGGGAAGAATGGACAATGAGTATGGAGATATTTGGGCAGGTAGCTGTTGCTGTGTATAGAGCACAGGACTTGGAGACAAGAAAACTCATCTTCCTAAGTTCAAGTCAGGCCTCAGACACATACTTAGATGTGTGTCCCTAGGCAAGTCACTTAAACCTGTTTACTTCAGTTCTTCATCTATATAATGAATTAGAGAAGGAAATGGCAAATCACTCACATATATTTGCCAAGAAAATCCCAAAATGGGGTCATGAAGAGTTGGGCATGACTGAAATGACTCAACAACAACAAAGAAATGAACGGGTTGGGTGGAAATGAGGGAAAAATAAGCATTCTAGGTATATGGAGCAGCATGAAGACCCAGTCATGGGGTAATATGGGGCTTTTAAAGATGGAAATGAGTCCAGTTTGATTAGAATATAGATCATATTGAGTAGAGTGACATAGAAAGGGTTGAGTAGGGTCAGACTGTAAAAGGTCTTAAATGCCAAGCAAAGGAGTTTGAACTTTACTGGGTAAGTGATAGGAAGCCAGCAAAGGAAGCATTCAAAGTAAGGTGTGGGAGGGATGAAGAAGACACTCATTTTCTCTAAAAAAAAATCTTGACTCCCAAAGCCTATGGATCTTCTTTCCAAGTGCACTCTATCTCATATAACAATAAGTCAATGAAGATTAGTCCCTACTTAAGAACCAAATTTCAGACCTATCAATATCTTTGCATTAATCATCATGGCTTAATTTGGGGAACTTTTTGAGCCACTGAGACTGCCACCCAGCAGACGCTATTCAGAGATGTTAACTGACTGAACAGGAATCCAAAGGCGAGATCTGAGGAAGGTCTCACATTATATCCTACAGCTGTCATATGCTTCCTTCTGCAACCCCATGGTGAGTGCACACCAAAGACTTGAATGGGAATAGGAATTTTGGCTTCAGCTCCCTCATTCCCCTCCCCCATACCAATGCCCACTTCCCCATACTCACCTTACTCCCCCTCTTCAGTCAGTTGTCTGAACAACTGCAAAGACAACTGGCTGGCTCCAAGCTTCTTGCTCATTGCTGTCCTAATAGCATGACTGACACCTGAGATCACATTCTTCCACTGTTATTTCAGTGACGGACATCAAGGCATGAACTATAATAAGAACAATTTCATATGGGAACAAGATGAGATATATAATATCCCTGTTGCCCTGTCTGCCAACAGAATTGTACTGAGAGTTTTTGCAGAGGATCTATAGAGAAACAATTCTTCATCTTTTTTGTCACGGCCTCCTTTGGCAGTCTGGTGACGGAGCCCCTTCTCAGAATAAAGTTTTGAAATGCATAAAATACATAGAATTACCAAGGAAACATATTGTATTGAAATAGTTATCAAAATGTTTTTAAAAAAAACCCTGACAACAAAAAAGAAGTTCATGGACCCCAATTTAAGAATGCTTGTTATAGAGAAAAAGCTGACATTCTCATACTTTTATTCAACTAAAATTATTTTATACACTGATGCATTGGTTTGTAGAACATTGTATCTTCTTTTTAAGTAACCTTTTATTTTTATTTCTATTCTCAGTTTCAAATTCTCTCCTTCCCCCTTCCCCACGCACTGAGGAGGCAAAAATATGATACCCATTATACACATGAAGTCATGCAAAACATATTTCACATTAGCCATGTTGCCAAAGAAAGAAAGAAAAAGAAAGAATTTTTTTTAAATGCTTCAATCTGCACTCAGAGTCCATCAAGTCTCTCTGGAGGTGGGTAGCATTTTTCATTAAGCATCCTTCAGAATTGTTGTGGATCATTGCACTGATAATCAGAGTAGCTAAGTCACTGTTGATTACCATTAAACTGGTTGGTGAGTTGGAGGGAAAGGGTAGTATCTATCCCAAGCAGTGGAAGATTACCCCCTCAGAATAGTCAGGTGTAAACATTTTGTTTCAACAGACCATAGAGGCAATGGAAGCAAGAGCTGTGGAGTACGTAGAGTTTGGTCAGACTCCAAAGAAACCAAGGTCACCACTGCATCACAGGCTAGCACCAGTCATCTTGACTTTTGTCTTGACACTGGACTTTGATGAGTATGGAAGAGAGAGTGAAGTTGATGACTTCAAGCAACTTTGCTTCACTTCAATCCAATTTACTTGAGAGTCAAAAGGCATCACCTTATCCTCAATTTTCTAAGGAGAAAGATGGGATTCTCTCTGAGAAACTACAAGGGAGTTAGCCACTCTAGGCTTATAGAGAGTCATGGGCCAAGATGAGACATATAAAGTATAGCTCAAGAGAATAATTTAGAAAGTTTAGGCACAAATATGCTTATAAAGCCCATGATTCCATTGATGTGGGAACTCCACAGATGCAATCAACAAACATTTATTAATAACCTACTCTGTCAGTTACTGTCTTAGTAGAAAATGTCATGAATTAGCATAATCCTCCATAAAAATTATATTGCTTTGTGACCAATCTCATGGTGTTATATTCCTTTTTCATATATACTTCTCATCATCTTACCATGATGTACATTCTTTGTTTTCCCCAAAATTTATTTATTTATTTTTAGTTTTCAAAATTCATTTCCACAAGATTTTGAGTTACAAATTTTCTCCCCATTTCTTCCCTATCCCCCAACCCAAAATGGCAAGCATACTGAATATCACTTCCCTCAGATTTCCCCTATTATATTCCCCCCATCATCCCTTGCCCCCTTACCCTTTATTTTCTCATAGGGCAAGATGGATTTCTATACCCCATTGCCTGGATATCTTATTTACCAGTTGCATATAAAAACAATTTTTTAACATTTGTATTTAAAACTTTGAGTTCCAGATCCTCCCTTCATCCCTCCTCACCCACCCCCACTGGGAAAACAAGCAATTCAATATAGGTTATACATGTGTAGTTATGCAAAACATTTCCATAGTAATCATATTGTGAAAATCTAACCATATTTTCTTTCATCTTATCCCGCCCCCCATTTATTCTATTTTCTCCTTTGACTCTGTCCCTTTTCAAAAGTGTTTGCTTCTGAATACCCTCTCCCCCAATCTGCCCTTCCTTCTATCATCCATCCCCTTTTGTCCCCTTCCCCCCTACTTTCCTGTAGGGTAAGATACATGGTGTACATTCTTGAGCTGATATGATCTTTTTTCCCCAGTAAGTAAAACCTTTGAAAGTGTACTCTTGTTGTCTGAGGAGTGTGTGGCAAATAGGAGTTGGAAAGAAAAGAGGGAACAAATGCCAGAATCTGGTATCTAGTTTCAGTGGTGGCAGCAAGAGCAGCAGCAGAAGCAGGGAAAGCAATGAAGGATCAGATAGAGAAGATCTCAGAACCAAGGGAGCCAAATGAGTTCACAGACAAAGAAGCTCAAGAAACTCAGTGCTTTGAGGATTTAAAGGTCAGTGAAGGTTAAGAAAGTTAGGAAGGATGCAAACCCTTGGATCAAGGACAAAATCCCCTGGACCATTTCTGAGGAGGAGATGCTCCTCGCAGGAAACAGATGATGCAGGCCTAAAGCCCAGGGTTGGATCCTTCCTACCTGGTATTGTTTGAATTTTGCCTACTGGAAGAACTTCTAGAACATTCTTGGAGTTAAAATGGAAAATGAGACAAAGAAAGAGTGAAAAAAGGTATTAGGGAGGAAAACTGACTCAAAAGGATGCCCTTGGGTTGCTGCCAAACAAGTCAAAAAGAGCGTGAGATTGCCTTGTTTTTCAGTGCAATTAGCACTGCTTAATTTTGTTATTAGTACAATTAGCTCAGGATGGTTCCAGGAATTCAACTGTCATCAAAACAATGGAAGAATTGGGTCTGGGGGTATATAAATACCTGATGGGCACATGGGGCAGTTGGGTAGGGCATTTGGCACCACTAAGAGCTAGAGGACATTTCTTTTGTACCAACAATTCTTCTAAACCAGCACTTGTAAGTCCATAAAGTCAGCAAAATACACCCCTTAAGGTCTTAGAGGTCATCAGCTACAAGCTATAAGGGACTTTAGAGGGCATCTAATCCAAGTCCCTCATTTTACAGGTAGGAGAAAATTGAGGCACAGAGAAGTTAGATTATTTGTCCATTGTCACACAGGTAAGTAGTAGAGAGGTAAGATTCAGCCCCAGTTCTCTTTTCACTAGAAATCTCAAGAGTAACCCAAAATGAGTACAGTTGTCTTGACTGAAACTTTTTTTTTTCTTTTTGGAGAGGCAATTGGGGTCAAGTGACTTGCCCAAGGTCCCATGGCTGGTAAGTGTTAAGTGTCTGAGGCCGGATTTGGACTCAGGTCCTCCTGATTCCATGGCTGGTGCTCTATTCACTGTACCACGTAGCTGCACTTTAATTGAAAATATTTAAAGGCCAGGGCACATTAAGGGTGGCCTGGTGTTTCAGGTTTGGAATTGAAAAAAAGGAGACTCTTGTACTTTGTAACAGTTAACAAAAAGAGATTTACTTAACTTTAGCATCAAACAGATATGTAGCAAAAAATAGTTCATTGAATGCAGATTCCCCATCCCTGTGTTGGCAATATGGGCGTGCCAGCCTACCCTGAAGAAGAACACATCTTGGCTTCTTGTAGCCTGTCTTTTGTGCTTAGGCCATCAGAAAACTACTTCAAGCCCAAGCCTTAGTCCCATGAGTCAATTAAATTTCAAGGACAGTTTCAGTCCTTTTGGAGGAAAAACAAGTTTAGCCTAGTCAGAAATGTCTTATACCACAAAAGGCTAAAGGAGGAAAGTTACTGGATAGTAACCCAATGAAATGTCACACCAGAGCAATTGATTTCAACTCAGTCCTTTCATAAGAATCCCTTTTGAGACATCTGAGCAGTCCCAAAGGTCCTTCCAATTTCCAGGAAGGATTAAAGCGAATGATTCATTTCGCCATGGGAGAGATGTGAGTATGTTAACAGGAGATAGATATAGCACAAGATGACAGGCTACCTGCCTGAATCTCAGAAAATACTAGCAAGTCTGCTAATACTTCTTGACCCTTGATCAAATGGGTTGGGTTGTATGCCTAAATATTTGCATTAAATAATAAATTGGCACTTCAGTCAAATACTCTGGAACGCTCACAGTCTTTTTTTTTTTTTTTAATGATACTGGTCTTAAGCTTGGTGGGAGAACCTAGCCTATGGATATATGGAGGTGGTGCAATTTACCATCACAGTGACTGAGTGCACGGACAGAGAAAGAACCATGTGATCCTACACAAGTCAATTCATAGTTTTGAACTTCAGTTCCTCATCTGTAAAATGAGAAGGTTGATCTGAATGACCTCTGGGGTCCTTTCCAGCTCCAGATCTATGATCCAAAGTGTTACTGGCACAAGTGACCTTTCGGAGGTCTTGCCAGGCAAGATCCAATGGTTTCCAATGGACTCAAATTTAAGTAGTTAATTTCAGATCTCCTCCAATAACCCCAAATACAGCTATAAAAAAATTTAATTATGACGTATTGTCACTTATCCATCAGGGTTACTGTGAGGACAAAATGAAATAATATTTATAAAGTACTTTTCAAACTTTAAATTACTATGTAAATGTTAGCTATTATTATCCGTTAGTTTATGAGTTCCTTGAAAGCAGGAGTGTTTTTTACCTTCTTTTTATCCTCTGCACATAGTACACAGTGCCTCATACATTTCTTGTTGTTATTCAGTTGTGTCCTAGTCTCCATGACCTCATTTGGGGTTTTCTTGGCAAAGATATTGCAGTAGCTTTCCATTTTCTTCTCCAGCTCATTTGACAGATGAGGAAATTGAGGCAAGCAGGGTTAAGGGACTTGCCCAGGGTCACACAGCTACTAAGTGTCTGAGCCAGATTCGAACACAGGAAGAAGAGTCTTCCTGACTCTAGGCTTGGTACTTTATCCACTGTGCCACCTAGCTGTCCCTCACCTGGCTTATAGTAAGTGCTTAATAAAGGCTTGTTGATTAAGAAAAGGGGAGAGCTTTGGGAGGAAAGTTCAGGAATAAGTTCAGTTTGGCACATGCTGAGTTTAATATGTCTGGTCTGGGACATTCCATCCAAAATGTCCAATAGGCAGCTGGAAATGCAAGACTAGAAGCCAGGAGAGAGGTTTGGGATGGATAAATAGATCTGAAAATCATCTGCATAGAGATGGTAATTGAATATTCGGAAGTTGATGGCATTGCCAAATGAGATAGTGTAGAAGGAAACAGAAGACGGCTTAGGACAAAGCCTTGGGAAACACCCAGGGTTGAAAGCCAAGCCCTGGATAAAGAACCAGCAAAGGAGATGAAGAAGCAGTGGTTATATAGGTAGGAAGAGGACCAGGAGAGAGAAGTGTCACAGAAATCTAGAGAGAAGAAAGTATCCGGGAGAAGAGAGTGATGAGCCAGGTCAAAGTTTGCCCAAAAGTCCAGGGAACTTCCCTGTTGATAAGATTATCTATCCAATCTGATTATTTAATCATCTTAAGCTAAGCTCTCAAATGAGTTTTGCATAACAATTTCACTAGTCAACAGTTCCAATATGGGCAACTCTATATGTGATTTTGAAGCTTAAGATGCTCTCCAGAGATGTATCTACTACAACATACTGCTCATATGTATAAATTCTATTTTCCCTAAGCTCTTTGAGGGCAGGAAATACATTTTATTTCTTTGTCCTCCCCACCCCTACCCCAGACTGTGTTGTATATAGTAAATGCTCCAGAAATACTGGTTTAATTTGTGCACATCCCAACTATATATTATCAATATAACACACAGAAACCTATGATCCACATGCTACATGTCTTGTAGCATCTCTCTCTCTCTCTCTCTCTCTCTCTCTCTCTCTCTCTCTCTCTCTGTCTCTGTCTCTCTGTCTCTTTGTCTGTCTGTCTGTCTCTCTCTCTCCCTGTCTCCCTGTCTCTCTCTCTCTCTCTCACACACACAGTATATCTGTTGTGCTTATAACAGTAAAGAATTACAAAGTAAGGGGAAAGAGTATATGTACTCCAAAAATGGAAGCCATTTTTTTCTAAATTTAGCTCTTACAATTCCTTTGCTTATGTCTAAAACTAGCTTGGCTCTGAAGAAAATTAGAAAGGGGAAAAAATACAACATCTGCATTGTATATGTTCTGCAGAATGTTGAGTTACTGTATGACATTTCCCTTCAGGAATAGAAAGGGAGAGGAAAGTTATTGTCAACACAGCCAGGAGCAAATTCAGCCATCTTCCTCACCACTGAAGAGAAATGTCATAAAAGATCAATCAAATATTAAAGATGCACAGACATGTTTTCCTCTCCTGTTTTCTAAGGGCAGAGATGTGTTTGGACACACGCACAGTACTAAAATGCATCTGGGATTTCAGCAGCTCCTCATAGCTTCCACATCAAAAGTTAAACAGCTATTGCAATCCCAAACCTGGGTATGAGAGAATAGCTTTGGGATATAGACAAAAGAAGACACTAAAGATATTGCAATTAAATCTGAGGGGTTCTCATCTTTTCTGCAGTTGAGACTGCCTTATTATCTATTAATTTTAAGATAATAATTATAGTATTAATCATAAACATTCATATTTCAACAGTATTTAAGGCTTACAAAGCACTTTTCTTACAACAAACCTATGTAAAAATGTCACTATCACCCATTTTAAAGATAACGCAACTGAGGCTTGAAGAGGCTAAATGACTTCACCATGACTACCCAGACAGTAACTTGAACCCTCATCTTCTGACTCCAAATACAATGCTCTCCTCTAAGAATCTTCATATTTTTATTCTTTCAGCTGAGTCAATTATGATGAAATTCAACACACCATATATTTATTGAGTGCCTCTTATGTACAGACACTTAGTAGCTGTATGACCCTGGGCAAGTTATTTAACCCTGTTTGTCTCGGTTTCCTCATCTGTAAAATGAACTGGAAAAAGAAATGGCAAACCACTCCAGTATCTGTGACAAGAAAATCCCAAAAAGGCATCATGAAAGAGTTGGATATTAATGAAAAATGACTGAACAACAACACTATGTACAGAACCTTGCACTAGACAGGGAGAAAGTTACAACTATAAAGTAAGCCTCTTAGAGCATGCACAGAGTTTCCATTTCAGCTTCTAGTTGACCTCATGTGCATGACTTAGCTCTGTGAGAACTTGGCACTTTTAGATAAATGAGCCAGTGGCTACTTCAGGTCACATGTGACTCAGTGTTGAAATGCTTGGGCTTTAAGATAAAGCAATCCCCAAATGGATTATCAACCTGAAGAGCCCATGACTCAGTTGATCTTTTAAAAATGGAATAAATCCATCTCTCTTCCTTCAAATCTCAAGGTGGCATCATGTAACTTTAGGACTTCCCATGAAAGCTGCTTGT
This sequence comes from Petaurus breviceps papuanus, assembly GCF_028583685.1. Lineage (NCBI taxonomy): Eukaryota > Metazoa > Chordata > Mammalia > Diprotodontia > Petauridae > Petaurus > Petaurus breviceps. The sequence continues at coordinate 3,689,083 of NW_027186296.1, read as the reverse complement.
CCCTTATCCTGGTTGCCACACAGGCAAGACCACAGGACAGTTAAAGCCCGCATCTTGCCTGGGTGAGCCTGATCCTGGGTTTTTGACTACCTTTTCTGTGTTTGTTTTTTCTTAATTTTAGGCAAATGAACATCACTCTCAAGATGGATATGTTCAGGCTTAGAGGAAACCTTATGAATTGGAGAGTTCTGGAGATCCTTAGTCCTTTGGACAGAGCTGACAAGTAGACAGGAGGAAGAGTCCCTGGCAACTATTACACTGCTTTTGGAACAGATGACCACAAACAAGAATATGAGTCTAAGCCTTTCCTTCTTAGCTTGCCAGAAAATATCTCCTGTGAGGGGACAGTGCAGGACATAGTGGAATATAAATGCTCAGGCAGCAATCCCACAAAATGCTTTATGTTTGATAAGGTTTAAATATCAGCTTCTCAGAGAGTATAGCAGTAGTTAGTACTGTTATTTGTTCAGTTTGTCTCTGTCAAATATGAGCTTGTGAATGTTCTGCATTTAGCATTTCTTTTTTTATAATTAATTAATTTATTTTTAGTTTTCAACATTCACTTCCATAACATTTTGAGTTTTACATTTTCCCCCTCTCTCTCCTTCCCCCTCCCCAAGATAGAGTGCAATCTGATATAGACTCTACTTATACATTCATATTAAACATATTTTTACATTAGTCATGATGTAAAGAAGAATTAGAGCTAATGGGAGGAACCATAAGAAAGAAGAGACAAAACAACAAAAGAAAAGGAGAGCAGATAGTAGGCTTCCATCTGCATTCGGATGCCAAAGTCCTTTCTCTGGATGTGGATGGCATTTTCTATTATGAGTCTTTTGGAGTTGTCTTAGATTCTTGCATTTCTGAGAAGATCTAAGTCTATCAAAGTCGGTCATCACACTATGTGATTGTTACTGCAAACAATATTCCCCTCGTTCTGCTCATTTCACTCAGCTTCAGTCCATATAAGTCTTTCTAGGTTTTTATCAAGTCCACCTGCTCATTATTTCTTATAGCACAATAGTATTCCATTAAATTCATTCATTCCCCGATTGATGGACATCCACTCAATTTCCAATTCTTTGCCACCACAAAAAGAGCTGCTATAAATATTTTTGTACATGTGGGTTAGCATTTCTTTTGTATGTAGGAAATAAGTACCTTTCCCATTCCTGATTTACATTGTAAATCAAGCAACTTTCTACACCCTCCTTTTGGGAGATGCTGGACATGAGCCAAACATAAGTTTTAAATATATTTTCCCTGGGGGAAATCTTTATGTTTCCAGTGTATTTTTAGTAAGTAATATATATTTTTAATTCTGTTTCCTAATGCATTTTGCTATCTTCTATTTTATGGATCAGTTCATTTCATTCACATTCACACTTATGGTTGTTAATTGTGTATTCCCCTCCATCATATCCTTATATCTTATACTCTCTGCTCCCTGCTCTCCTCTTTACATATAAGAAGGCAGGGGAAATGAAGAAATTATCTATAATTGAAGTAATCTCCTTTCAATAGAATGCCCTTCTTCAATTCCCTTCACTTGGGCTCTGATGAATGTTCCTTACTCTTTAATTCTTTCCTTTTAATCTCTTTTATATGATCCACCCTCCAAAGTTGATGTTTTTTGCTTATAACTATTCCCTCCCAAAATCCACCTTCCCTCTCAAATTCCTTTCACCACTTTAACCATTTAGAGCATTAGAAAAAGCATTAGAATATTTCATTTCTTCTCTCCTACCACTGTCCATTTACTCCAAAGTAGTCAATGATATGAAAGTATAAAGCTTTGTCACCTTTCATCAAATCAAGCTGAGTCATTTGGCCTCTATTACAGGTTTTCAGATCTGTGGAAAGCATTAGCTATCTACACATTGGCACTATAAATTCAATTAGCTATGTTTTTGCCAAATATTTCCAATTTCTAGTTGTCTGTGTAGATAAAATAATCAAAAGATTGAAAAACTTTAAAAGTCATTTTATTCAACAGGCATTTTACTTATTGCTTTTAAATATACACTCATTAGTAGATTATGCTGAAAGAAATAAAGAAGTATAAAGAGCTTATATTTGGAATCAGAGGACTTAGAACCTTGAATTAAGGAGATGTTTCTTTGTATGTACTTATATTACATAAAACAAATCATTTTAACTCTTTGGGTCTTGGTTTTTTCATTCATAAAATGGGATGGTTAAGCTAGATCATACCTTTCAACTATAAATCCTATGAGCTTATAAACCTAGTTTAGGAAACAGTACATATACAATTCAGTTCATGAATAATCTGAAAGCAACAATGAATGAATGAACAAACGGAAAATCAATTAAGTACAGATTATGTGCAAGGCACTGTTCTAGATACTAGGGATACAACTAAACAGGAGATGTCCTTTGCCTTTGAGGAACCAGGCTGTTCAGTGGACACAGTGCCCAGCGTGGAGTTATTAGCACAGTGTCTGGTACATTATAGGTGCTATGTAAATATTAGGGTTTTTTTTTTACATTCTGATAAGTAGATACAAGGAAGGAAGTTTTGGCCTGTAGAGTCATAGGGATTTTGAATTATAGTGTTATGCCATTTTTGGAAGCAAGGTGGGTATTGATTTCTTTACTGTTTACAGAGGAAGAGGAAGAAGGGGGTTGCTGTAGGTGCAGAGTAGGTGGCAAGATGTCCAGGTAGGCAATTGATTGGATATGTTATAAAGCATGGTCTGAGCTAGTGGTTTAGTCAAGATAGTTCAGTTCTAGGGCTAAGTCCCAAAGTTGAATTGATACCTCCATCAAGAAGGGAGGGATATGATCTCTGGAAGTTATTTCTTGATGGTACTTAATCCTCATGGGAATGGAGGGGAGTGATGGGAGTGACAGGGAAAGTGGCAAGATGCCCAGAGAGATAACAGTTTGGACAGGATAGGGTAGTATATGATTAAATACACAAAATGTATGTCATAGATAATGAGTGTTAGAGGAGTTCAGAGAAGAGAGAGATCACAACAGGCTAGTGGAATCAGGGGAATAGTTGGTGGAAGACTGACCAAAATTCATGATTTCCAGAAGAGTGACAGTGGTAACACTTAGTGTATCCAATAACAATCAATTTGCCTGGTTGTGATGTTCTACATTCTACATATCTGCATCACATCAAACACGGCAAACATTACCTATATTTATGACTTTGGATAGAACAGAATTTCAGTTCAATTTAATTTGATTCAACAAACATTTGTTAAACACTGTACTGAGTGCTGGGAATATGATGACAAAAATGAAACAATTCTACTGAGAGGATGCTGAGTTGGAGATTCTGTTAGCTGGAAATGAATGTAAGGCAGATTTAGACATACTTATCTGTAGCAGCAAGCATCCTAGCATACCCAGCATGGCCGCTACCACAGGTTCTTTGATCTGCTTTTCTAAAGGAAAGCAATTAAAAAAGGGTTAACAATCTTAGTTTAATCAAATATATATCATTCACCTAGTTCAGGAGAAAAAGTCAGCACCCTGAACTTCAGAGAATACAAACAGAAGTTACAAGCAGACAAAAAATACAGACAGAGAAACAGACCAACAGACAGGGCTTCCAGCTTTCTGACCATTACATCTGTACCTAGTTAGTTACCAGAGAGAGAAGCACCGACATCTGGGTTTTCAAAACTGAGGGGTCTCAACAGTTTCCCAGACTCTCATCTGGTCAAACTATACAACTCTTCTCATGAGTGATCCCCAAAGCAAAATCTCACATCAGGGTATACATAGCCTTCTCCAGGGTCAGAGAATATCACAACCCTTGTGACCCACTGCCCAATAACAAAGTAACAAGATTTAGGCATTCCTGAAAAAAAAGTCAACCCACAGGCTCTGTATGACCACATTCCACCTATTAGGGGGGCAGAGAATATTTTCAAATCAGGGAAGGTCCTCAAATTCACTTAAGCCTATCAAGGGGAAAGGAAGATCTTCAAATTCCCTTACCATTACGTTATCCCAACTCCTCCTTTCCTTTGACAAGTCAGGCCCCCAGAACAAGGCTCATGGATTTATCTCTCCCTCAGGGTACTAGAGGTACCCGTCTTAGAGATGAGGATGTCTTTATGATCCAGTAAGCTATAGCCCCCATTCCATCGTGGTTTCCTCCATATCAATAGCTAATTTTAATTATCATTTAACTTATATCACTGATGATAAACTTGAATGATTAGCATACCAGTATCATTTAACAAATTAAAACCAATTAACTTTCACAAAGGGATATTTCCTGAGAAAGTGTAGCAAGAACATAAGTTATGAAGTATTTTGCCCCAACTCCTGGGCACGCTCTATACTACCCTACACCACTTTTGGTCCATGAAAAGAGTGAGTTCAACCTTAGAGAAATTGCTACAAAGTATTTACTCAAGTTCATTTCCTTTTAAAAAAAATATTTTATTTTCTACTTAGTTCACTTCCAAATGTCACATAGCCAATGGATGTGTCATTGTTGCTCTCTCTCTACTGCTTTGCTGAGTCAAGCAAGTTACTGAGGATTTTGATCCTTACTGTGGTTAACTGTCCCTCAAATTTGGCATAGGCTCCAAATCTTGGACCTCTGTAAGATTGCCTTTCTGACCTCTTAAAGCTGAAAAGTTGAGTTGGGTTTTCCTTCATCTAAAAGCAGGGAAGAATGAAGACAAAGAGGTAAAAACAGAAGTTTATATTAATGAACCACATGTTGGCACAAGTGTCACTATTAAGGCCTAAGGCCTTTCTGCCTACCCAGAGGCTTTCTCACTCAAAACAGCCAGGCAAGAAAGAGGACCAGTCATTTCTATGAAAGTTTTTTGTATGGCCTTCAGTTTTGTTTCAGCAGCCAACCAAAAAGGCCTCTCTTTACTATAAGGTAAGGGGACCTCTACCCTTGCTCTCCATCAAGGAAGAAGTCCCTCCCTCTATAGTCATCACGAACTTACAAAAACTGGCTCTGTCAAGCCTCCCCACATGGTTTGTCAGCAGACAGAGACTTTCATCAGCCAACCTCAGTAGCACGTGAGCGCGCACGCGCGCGCTCACACACATACACACACCTTTGGAAATAGAAAGTTCAGGGCTAGAGATGTAGATTAGGGAATCATTACTATAGCTGTGATAGTTAATACTGTTAAGATTGGATGAGATCCTCAAAGGAACAATTAGAGGGAAAATTAGTTGATAGAAGTTTAATACTAAAGGTTAGATTGTGAATTCCTTGAGGGCAGGCACTGTCTTGCTTGCTTTTATATCCTCAATGCTTAGCTCAATGCCTGGTGCATAACAAATGTTTATTGGTTGATTTATTGAGAAATACCTTCATTCCTGACATTAGAGGAAGAAGAAGAACCATGCTGAAAAATTGAAAGAGAACATCCATTAATTTATCATTCAGCAAACATATATTAAATGTTTATTATTTGCAGAACATTATGTCTGGAATTATAATCTCTTCCTAAGGCTAAAATGTCATTGTGAATTGGCTCTAATTCCCCATATGACATTAATTCAATTCAAATCAACAAAGATTTAAGGGCTTACTATGTGCAAAGCATTGTCAGGTTCTAGTGGCCTTAAAAACAATATCAAAAAGAACTTATATTCTATTGAAGGATATAGCATTTAAACAAATAATTAAATTTAAGGAGGAAGAGAGCCAAGAGAGGATGAAAAAAGGCTTCATGGAGGAAGTACCTGAGTTGATAATAAGAGTGTTACCACAAGACTGAAAAAGAACAAATGTTTAACCTTTTAAAAAATGGAGGGTAATGGAGCCTATAAACCATAGGCCAATAATTTTGGTTACTATTCTTGTAAAAAATTCTAAAACTTATTAGTAAAGGAATAGTTTGTGGGAATTAAGAAACAGAGCAAATAAACACAAGGACCAAGCATTACTTTATCAAAAATATGTCATGCCAGCTAACTTCATTTCCATTTTGAAATGGTCTATTGGACTGCTAGTGAAAGATAATGCTAAAGATTCATTATGCCCAGATTTCAGCAAAGCATTTTCTAAAATTTATTGTACTATTTTTGTGGAGTAGGAGATGTTCACTAGTTTATTCATCACCAAACTTTTTTGGCCATTTATTTCAATCAGTAAAAACATATTGAAAATATACTCTTAATATGGGTTGAACATAACCAAGGGTTCTCAAACCCATTGGTAATTTAGAGGGATGTCTACCCTAAGCATGAGAAGACTTCCCCCAGCAGAATGGGTTGAGGAAAACAATTTGTTCCAAGGACCATGAAGGTAGCTGAAAACAGGTGCTAGGGAGTGCTTAGAGCTTGGTCAGACATCAAAGAGGCCAAAGTTATTCACTGCATCCTGGGCCATTTCCAGTTGTCCTAACTTTTTTCTTATGCTGGACTTGGATGACTCTGGAAGACAAAGTGAGCCTAATGATTTCATGCAACTGTTTCACTTAAATCCAATTCATATATAAGTCAAGCTATTCCCCTCATAATATCATTGGTTTCTTTGGAAATGAAGGATGAATGACAACATTTGCTTACTTATAAATTAGATAATGTACTATACTACACAACTATATTATATACGTTATAAAATACCGTATGCAAAAAAGAAAATTAAAAGATGAACTAAAGAATAAAATAAATATTTAAAATATTTTAATTTTATTGAAGATATAAAACCATTTTGCTCTTACTAAAATATATTTACATTTATATTATAATATTTAATGAGAACAATATATTTGAAAATATATCACTTTAAAAAAATCTTGGTTTAACATTTCATAATACAGTGATTCAAATGTCTATAGTCTTTCAATACTTGGTCTTACTGGTTGTCACAATAGAAGAAGATGCCTTATAAAGTATGTCATTAGCTACACAAAATTAAATCATGGCATTTATTTTTCAGTTCCATCTGCTAGTGATGCAAATGTTTTTGTTGTGATTTGACTGATGTCAATCAATTATTCTTGCAAACTCCTCAGAAAGTATTGCATTTTTATGTTTAAGGGAAAAAAAGGTTCAAAACTCACTAAAATGAGCACAATGTAAACTAGAATACACCAGGAGTAAATTAATAAATGAAAGTGTAACTGTTCATCACTCAATATTATGAAACTCCCACTTTTCCCTCAGGGCCTCCAAGTTGTACAGTGGATAGAGCACTGGGCCTTGAATCAGGAAAACCAGAGTTCAGATCCAGTCTCAGATACCATGTGATCCTGGGCAAGTCACTTCATCTCTGTTTGCCTCAGTTACCTCAATTGTAAAATGGGGATAATAATAACACCTACCTTTCAGAGTTGTTGTGAGGACCAAATGAGATAAAATTAGTAAAGTGCTTAGCATAGTACCTGGAACATAATAGGTGCTATGTAAATGTTAGCTATTACTACTACTACTACTACTACTACTACTACTACTACTACTACTACTA
>NW_027186296.1:3669030-3681638 GCF_028583685.1 Petaurus breviceps papuanus | reverse complement strand
TACTACTACTACTACTACTACTACTACTACTACTACTACTACTACTACTTTTCTTCTTCTTTTTCCTTCTATTATTACTGTATAGCATATGGACCAAGTGAGGATGATAGTGTCAATTTATATTTTAAGTGTAAGTAGAACTTAATATCTTTTATTAAAGATAAAATAAACATAAAAATATTTATTCATCATACTCCCCTGGAGTGCATGTGCCCCACCTTAGAGACTGCTCACAGTGCTATTAGTTGAACTAAGGATGGGTTGAATAGAAAATATTAATTAATGGTTACATTATATAAACTATATATAATTATATATATGCATATACAATTATATAATTAATATACACTATATTATATATATATGTAAGTTATATTAACCTGGAGGGAAGTTACTTATGTGGTACCCACAAAAATCTGTCCTGGCACTGTGCAGCTCTTTATCAGTGACTTGAAGTAATAGATGTCATGGTTATCACATTCGCAGATGACATAAAGCTGTGAGAGATAGCTAACATACTGTATGGCAGAATTACGATTAAAAAATATTTTGATAGGCTAATAAAAATGGGCCGAATCTCATGAGATGAAATTTAATAGAAACATTAGTTTTACATTTGGGTTAAAATTAACTTTGCAATTACAAGATTGGGGAGGTAAGGCTAGACAATTAAATCTAGGGATTTTAGTGGACTAATTAATAACTCATGAGTCAATAGTACAACATAGCAATTTAAAATGCTAATAAAAGATTATATTAGGAAAAGCATAGCAATCAGGAGTATGGGGGAAAATAGTCTGACTTTACCAGGCCACTGTCCTGGTATTGTACCAGGAATATTGGTACTCAGTTCTGGAAACCACATTTGTAGGGAAAACACTGTCAACTTGGAGCATATCTAGAAGATAGTCAGAAGGGCAATGAGCTAAAAGACCATACTTTACAAGAATTGATTGGAGGAACTGATTTTAAATATACAAAGGATGTTAGACTTCATCTGCTTGGGCTCAGAAAGCAGAACCAGGAGCAATAGCAGAAGCTATATAAAGACAAACTTGGGCTCAAGGTAAGGAAAAATCTTCTGAAAATGGATAAGGCTGCTTTGGGAAGTCAACAGCAGTCAACAAACTTATTGAGTACTTACTATTTGCTAGGGCAGCTGGGTGGCTCAGTGGATAGAGCACTATAGGCTTGGAAGTCTCATCTTTCCCAGTCCAAGTCCAGCTGAGACCCTGGTGATCCTAGGTAAGTCACCCTGTTTGCCTCAGTTTTCTCATTTGTTAAAAATCAGTTGAAGAAGAAAATGGCAAACCACTCTGATATCTTTGTTAAGGAAACCCTACATGGGGTCATAAAGTTGGGCACAACTGAAAAATGACAGAACAACAGCAAATACTACTTGCTAGGCATTGAGATAAGCACTAGAAGTACAAACACAAACAAAACAAAGATAGTCTCTGCCCGCAAGGAGCTTACATTCTGTGGGAAGATAACACTTAAAAGGAATCTAAAAGGGGTGGTAGAATGGAAGAATAAGATACTCCTTTAATTGTTATGCTATTCATCCTTCATTTTCCAAGAAGACTGATAGCATTATGAGGGTGCTAACTTGACTTAGGCATGAACTGAATTAAAGTGAGTCAGAGTTGCACAAAGTCCTCACTCTCTCTTCCAGAGTCATCCAAGTCCAGCAGTAAGACAAAAGTCAGGATATCAGGCAATGGCCCAAGATCCAGTGTGCTCCACAACACCTGCTTCAGCTGCCTTCAAGAACATTGAAACAAATTGTCCTCATCAGTCCATTCCACTGGGAAAAGTCTTCCCATGCTTGAGGTAGACATCCCCACAACTCACCAATGATTTGAGAATCCTTGGCTGCTTTCATCCTGGTTAATCCTATCTGCTGAGAGGGTTTACTGGGTTGTGGCTGCTGCACATGCTGCAGCTTCTTAGAGCCACATGTAGGAGTTGAGTGAGTGATGGACTCCAAAGGTAAAGAGCAGTCCTGAAAAGGACTCAACAAACCTTCACACCAAAGGTGCTAGTCCTCCCTGAACGCCCTACACACCACTCACTTTTTTTTGAGAGGGGAAGGCAAGGTTAAGTGACTTACCCAAGGTCACATGGCTAGTAAGTGTTAAATGTCTGAGGCCAGATTTGAACTCAGGTCCTCCTGATTCTGGGGCTGGTTCTCTATTTACTGCACCACCTAGCCACCTCCAACACCTCTCCTTTAAAGGAAGCATGATGGAGTACAAATTACAACCTGGTGAGAAATAAAGAGATGGCTGTCCTGGGTGCCCTCTTTAGGTTCTTAGAGGAGTCATATAGACAGAGGTAGGGGCCACAAAGGCTGAGGATATTTTCCAGGGTGATGAGTTTTCTGGGGCATGATAGAAGAATCCAGATTACAGCCTGGTGAAAAATGCAGTCAATTTTTGTGAATGTGTCATACTCAGCTAACAAGTATATTCCTTTCTATTCCCATTAATTGTTCTCCAGAGGTCTAGAATATCTACCTTTTCTAAAATTCTATTCAGGGCCTTAACTTCTTTCTCATTTATGTTTTGATCTGATTTACATACATCTGAGAGGGATACATTAAGGTCCCTTACTATTATAGTTTTATTGTCTATTTCTTCCTGTAATTCATTTAACTTTTCCTTTAAAAAATTTGATACTATCCCCTTTGCTGCATATAAGTTTAATATTGATATTATTCATTGCCTGTGCTATCTTTCAACAAAATGTAGTTTCCCTGTTCATTTTTAATTAGGCCCATTTTTGCTTTTGCTTTGTTTGAGATTTTGATTGCTACCATTGCCTTTTTTACTTCAGCTTAAATGTAACTAATTCTGCTCCAGTGCCTTATTTTAACTCTGTATGCATCTTTCTGTTTTCTTATCAAGAACATATTCTTGGATTCTGATTTCTAATCCATTCTGCTGTCCTCTTCTGTTTTATAGGTGAGTTCATCCCACTTACAGTTAAGATTTCTAACTCTGTATTTCCCTTTATTCTATTCTTTTATACATATATTTTTTCTGCACCATCTTTTAAAAATTTTATTTATACTTTCAGTTCCAAATTTTCTTCCTCCTTTCACCTCTCTTCTATACATAGAGAAGGCAAGAAATACAATACCCATAATACTTATGAAGCATTACAAAACATATTTCCACATTAGCCATGTTATGAACAAAAAGCAAGAGAAATAAAGAGAAAAAATAAGATTCAATCTGCAATCTGGACCCATCAGTTCTTTATCTGGAAGTGGATAGAACTTTTCATCCTGAGTCCTTTGAAACTGTCTTGGATCATTGTATTGATCACAGTAGCTAAGTCTTTCACAGTTGATTATCTTTGCAATATTGTTATTACTGTGTACATTGTTTTTCTGGTTCTGCTCACTTCACTTTGCATAGTTCATATAAATCTGCCCAGGCTTTTTCTGAAACCATCCTCTTCATCATTTCTTACAGCACAAATATTATTCCATCACATTCATATACTATAACTTGTTTAGCCATTCCACAGTTGATGAACATCCCTCAGTTTAAAATTCTTTGCCATCACTAAAAGAGCTGCACCCTCTTTAAGAGTCTGTTTTGTTTCTCACTAATGACCCCTTTTTAATCTACTCCCCCTTTAATTATCCTCTTTACCCTTAACCCTTTTCCCTCCTATTTCCTTGTTGAGTAAGATGTATTTCTGTATCCAACTGGGTGTGCTTATGTATTCTTCTCTTCTTTAACCAGTTCAGATGAAAGTGAATTTCAAGTGTCATCCACTTTCCCCTCCACTGGCCCCTCCTTATTACATAAATTTTGTGCACCCCACTTATGTGATATAATTTTTCCCATTCTTCTACCTTCCCCCAGCTCCCAGTGTATTCCTCTTCCCTACCCATTCCGCTCTTCTTTTTAGATCATACAAACACAATAGAATTGCACCTAGGTCCTCTATCTAATTAGACTTTATGATCTCTGGTGATGATAAAACTCTGAGAGCTTACACATATCATCTCCCCATAAAAGAATGTAAATAGTTTAACCTTGTTTAGTTCTTTATGATTTCTCACTCCTGTTTACCTTCTTATGCTCTTAAACTTTACTCCTGTCTTTATATGTAAGGGAATTGTGGTAACTGAGTGAATCACACTGTCTCCATCTTGCAATTCATTTCTGGATTTAGCTTAGCTCTGGATCTTTCATTAGGAATGCTTGGAAGTTCTCTATTTCATTAAAGATTCATGTCTCCCCTGCAGGATAATATTCAGTTTTGCTGGGTAGATAATTCTTGGTTGCAAGCCTAGATTCTTTGCCCTCTAAAATATCACATTCCAAGTTCTCCACCTGTTTACTGGCTGCTCAGTCTTTTGGGATCCTGATTGTGGCTGCTCCACATTTTAATTTTTTTTCCCACCTGACTGCTTGTAGTACTTCTTCCTCAATTTGGGGGCTTTAGATTTTAGCTATAATATTCCTGGGCCTTTTTTTGGGGGGGGGGTTCAGGAGGTAAGCAATGGATTCTTTTAATTTTTACTTTGCTATCTGGTTCTGAGCTATCTGTACAGTTTCATTTTATTGTTTCCTAAAATATGATGTCTAGGCCCACCTTGCCTATAGCTGTCAGGTAAATTATCTCCCTTCGATCTCTTTTTCAGGTCAGTTGTTTTTCCTTTGAGATATTTTGCATTTTCTTCTATTTAAATCTTTTAACTTTCTTTTATTATTTTTTTATGTCTAATGGAGTCATTAGCTTCCATTTGACAAATTCAAATTTTCAAGGAGTTATTCTCTTCAGGGAGATTTTTCACCTTTCTTTCCAGGCTTTCTTTTCACATCTTTCTTCCATAGCTCTTGCTTCTTTTCTATTCTTTCCTCTACTGCTCTTAATTGGTCTTATAAGTAATTTTTAGCTGCTTCTTTAACTCTTGCTTTAGCTCCTCTAGGAATTCTTCTTGGACTAGTGTCCAAGCTGCATTTATCTTTGAAATTTTGCTTGTACATTTTTAAAAAGTCATTCTCTTCTATATTTTTGTCTAAAGGTTCCCTCTCATCATGGTCAGATTCCTTTTCATATTTGCTCTTTCTTTCAGCCTACTTCTTTACTATGGATTCTGTGTTAGTTCAGGGCTTTGCACAGTTCTGGAGTTGGGGGATGGGGTGGATGAGGTCTGGCCTGATCTTCTGTCTTCTTTTACCCTTCTGTTGTTTTCACAGATCAAGCAGGGGTCCTTTAAGCTTTCAGTGCTCTCAAAATGGTGTGATTCAGGGGGTGGTCTTCATTGCTCTCTTGGTCTAAGTTCAACAAGTTTCTAACTCATGTTTGAGTCTATAGAGTCTATTGGCTTGTTTCCAGTTGAGAGTTTCAGCAAATTGGTGCTTAACAAACTTGGAGATATTGGGCCACTGGAAAGTTCTGCAGGTTCTGAGAGGCTGAACTACCTGCTGGCTTCTCTTTGATCTGGGACACTGAGATCTACTTTGGGTATCAGAGCCAATCAGCTACTATTTATTTTCCAGAACTTGTTCCATGATCAGTTCACAGCTAGGGTCAACCCAACTGCTCTTCTCTGCCCTGTATGTATAATCTGGCATTGGAAAATGGGAGACAGAGCTGCCATATGTCATCTGTTCCTACACCCAGCTCTTACTCAAGGATTTCTTTTAGGTGCCTTGAATTGACTGTCTCTCAGTCCTTGGACCCTGAAAAACTTCCTGCTTCTGCTGCTAATGCTGCCACAATCACATGCTTCTGGCCAGACCTTCTCCTCAAGGTTTGCAGTCCTCTCTGTCTTCTTAAGCCACCCTGGGCTGGAAAAATTATTCACTGTGACTTCTTGACTTTTCTGATCAGAATTTGTCTGGTATATTCTCTAAATGATGCAGTATATGGAAAGAGCCAGATACTAACGTTTCCTCTAACTGACATCGTAGCTTGGTGAGAAATGAAGTAGTGGTTTACCCCTTACTGGAAGTGTTCCAGTGAAGGCAGGGTGGCCGCTTGTTAGAGATATTGTAGAGGGGCTTCTTCATCAGATATTTATTGTACTCTTCAACCATAACACCCAAGTAGTGGTTTTTAGATGCAAATCTAGCAAACAAAAATTTCATTTCATAATAGCTACTATCTCCCTAGATTTATCTATTCATGGCAGCTAAGTGGCACAGTAGATAGATAGAGCACTGGGCCTGGAGTGAAAAAGATATGAGTTCAAATATAATCTCGGACATTTACTAGCCATGTGATCTTGGACAAATCATTTAACCTTTATTTGCCTCAGTTTTCTCAACTTTAAAATGGGAATAATAATAATACCTACCTCTCAGAGTTGTTGTGAAGGTCAAATGAGAAAATATTTGTAAAGCGCTTAGCACAGTGTCTCTCACATTGTAGGTACTATGCAAATACTAGCTGTTGCTGTTACTATTAAAAGCAACATCTTGTCAAAACAATCTCAGTTTATCATATAAATTGGTGTGTCTACCAGAAATCTCTGTAGTGTTTGGAGGACGTACGAAAGAGGGACATGCCAAGGGCATTTCTGGAGCCCAGGGGCAAGAGAAAAGTTCATTTGCAGTGGGTTTTTTGGCCATCCAGAATTTAAATTTTTGCTAACAAGTAAACCCATAGGACCATATTTTGGGAATGGCAGTGATAAACTATAGAATATCAGCTCCTTATAGTCACAAATGGTTTTGTTTTTGCCTATGAAATGCCCAGTTTGGCAAATAAAGGGAACTCGATAAATACTTGTTAAATTGAATTGATTTGAAGCTAGAGGACATCTCAGAAAAAAGCAACCAGGATGAAAAAGGGGCTTGAGCTCAAACCACATGAAGGTTGGTTGAAGAAAATGAGGATGAGAAGATTTGAAGGAAATAAAATAGCTTCCCTTAAGCATTTGAAGGGAATTCACCGGGAAGAGAAATTATTGACTCATGCTTAATGCCAAACAACCAGATGAGTAACAAGGAGTGGAAGTTGCTGTTTGATGGAAAGGGAATTTCCTAACAGTGCTATCCAAAAAGTGGGGTGGGCTGCCTTAGAAGGTAACGGGCTTTCTCTAACCAGACAACCATAAGCAGATGCTGGATGTGGGTATGTTACGGAGAGAATTCTTGTTCAGGTATGGCTTAGATAAAGTCCAGCTTGTCTTGTTCCATTGATCCATGTCACTGGATCCATGACTATGGTGGGGGATAAAGTAAAGAAGAGAAGAAAGATAGGGGGATGGGTTATGAAGATCATGAAGGACTTTGGATACCAGAGAATTATATATATATATATATATATATATATATATATATACACACATATACATACATACATACATACATATATATGTGTATATATATATATATATACTCTGTGCACTCTTCCAGCTCCTGATTCTGATTCTTGGAAAGTAAACTGAACTGAGTGATAAAGTATGGTCTTACAAAACATTGCTTACCCAATGGTTTTGTGCAACTTTAAATGTTCAGTCTGTGAGACATACAGAATATGAAAAAAATAGTTACATCAAAGAAGAAAAATTCCCTTGTGAGCATTGCATATGTACATTGAAATTCCTGTTTAATTATGTGAAAATCTGATGATATGTTCTCTCTTCACACATACCATTAGATGGGAACTAGAATTTAACTAAAGTATAAAAGTTTATGATGCCTTAATCTATACAAGTTCTATCATTTCTTGATAACAAATACAGCAAGGTTATGGGGTCTGCAGACCTCATTTGTAGGTCACACTTTAGTCTGCTACTTGATTCATTCACTTATTTAATTTCACTATCCCAAGTTATAGAATAGTCCAGAAGGAGTATTTTTTCTTGGATATTTTTTCATTAATTAATAAAATTGCAAAGTCTTTATAATTAATTCATTATTTAGCTCACTGCCCTCATCCCAGTTTATTAAATGCTATCAGAGAAACCTCCTTCCCTAATAGCAATTATTCATATCTCTCACTATGTTAAATTTCTTGATCTTCTAAAATTAACTTGATATTACAGTTACTAACTACATAATTTATTAACCATATAATCAACATTAACACAAAGATCTAAATAACTACTTATAATACTTTGACTTTGAAAAAGCTGAAAAGCTTTTTGGGGCATGATGGGAAAGTCCAGAATGCAACCTGATGAGAAACAAAGTGATGCCTGGCCTGAGCAAATGACAGGAATAGGAATGTTTGCCTACACAGTCTGAGAGGAATGTTATTCCATTGTTCAGTCACTTCTGACTCTTCATGAACCTGTGGACCATTCTGTCCATGGGTTTTGTTTTTTTTTTTTTTTTGGCAAAGATATTGGAATGGTTTGCCATTTCCTTTTCCAGTAGATTAAAGCAAATTGAGATTAAGTGCTTGCCGAAGGTCACATAGCTAGTAAGTGTCTGAGATATGGTTTGAATTCAAGTCTTCCTGACTCTAGGCCCAGCACTCTATCCACTGAGCCACTTAGCTGTCTCCTAGGCAAACAGAGGTTAAGTGACTTGCCCAGGGTCACACAATTAGTAAGTGTCTGAGATCAAATCTGAACCCAGGTCTTCCTGACTCCAGGTCCAGGGCTCTATCTACTGAACCACCTAGCTGCCCCAGAAGGGCACTAATCACAGATGACTTCTCTTCTGGAAATATAGTTCTACTATTGGTTTACTCATGAGACCAAGCAAAATCTCTCCTCAAAAATTCTCTTCATCTTCTTCACAAGATAAAGGTTAAAACAATTATACCAAGGAAGAAGTCCTCTCCATCCTCTTCCGTATCTTCTCTAACTTCTCTCCAGGCATGATGGGGGAAAATGATTTCTTCAGATTTTCCCATGGCATCACTCTGAAAAGTTTCTTCAAAATGACAGCTAAAAGCTGCCATTATTATAATATTTCACTTGGTTTATAAAGCTATAGTAATAGTAACTATATAGCCTCTTGAAGAGAGACTATTTAAACAGGTATAACTCAGGGCTCATAATAATGTGGCAATTCAGCCAGTTCTCCTAATCTCTGAGCACAAAGGTCTAAGTGTAGGTAAAATAGTGGCCTACAATTCTTGAAGTTATCAGTCAATTACACATTTAAGTGCCTATTAATGTGCCAGACATTGTTCACTGGGAATATAAAAAGAGGCAAAAAGATATCCCCTGCCTTCAAGGAGCTTATAATCTAATGAAAGAGACAATAAGCAAATGAATGTGTATGAACAAACTATATATAGGATAAATAGAAAATAATTACCAGGGTGAAGTTAGAAGAACTAAGAAGGGCTGGGAAAGAGTTCCTGTACCCAGAGGTATCAGACTTTCAGTAGGACTGGAACCAGATCAAAATGTAATTAGGAAATGTTTGACAAAATAAGTAAAAATACAATAAAACAAAAATAATGCTACTGTGGGGCTTTCTAAGTCAATATATGGCCCACAGGGTTTTCTTTCTATTTAAGTTTGATACCACTGCTCTAGGGGATAAGATTTTATTTGGAAGTCAAAGAAAGCCAGGGAGGCCAAGCAGGCAGAGATGAACAGGGAGAGCATTCCAGGCATGGGGGATGGCCAGAGAAAATGCTGAGAGTCAAGAAATGGAGTATCTTCTTCATGATACATCAAGGAAATTGGTGTCTCTGGATCCAAGACTATGATGGGGGATAAAGTACAGAAGAGCAGAAAGGTAGAGGGATGGGTTATGAAGATTATGAAGGACTTTGAATACCCAAGAATTTTATATTTTATACCAGAGGTAACAGCTGGAGTTTAGTGAGTGGGGGGACTAAGGATATGGTGATGCCCTCAACAGTAAGACGGAAGTTTGGAGGAGGAGAAAGTTTAAGGAGAAAGATAATGAATTTGATTTTGGACGTGTTGAGTTTAAGATGTCTGCTGAATATCCATTCTGAGATTAACAGAGAAGAAGTTGGGGATGCGAGGCCGGAGGTCAACTGAGAGGTTAGGGCAAAATAAATAGATTTGGGAATCTTTAGCAGAGAGATGATAATTAAACCCATGTGAGCTGATGAGATCACCAAGGGAAGTAGTATAGAGTAAGAAGAGAAGACCCAGGACAGAGCCTATGGCACACCTGTAACAGAATCACAAAAGTCAATAGCCCAGGTTATATTTTAATCTCCTCTATAGAGTCCCTGACAAATGGTCAGGCCATATAACTTCTGCTTGAAGACTTCCCCTGAGAAAGAATCCATTGCCTCCTGAGGCAGCTCATTCTACTTTTGGATTATTGGTTATAGCTCTGATAGAGTTATAACCTCTCTATATATGCAGGCTAAAATGTCAGTTATTTTGTTTAATTGAGTTAGCATTCATATTACACTGTTGGCCCTCTTGTAAAGCTTTAAGTTGAATGGAGGGCTAGAACTGTTTACTTACCACTCCTTCACCCCAAATTTTTTAGGAGTGGAGCAGTGTTGAATTTTTGACCCCAAGTACCAGACTTTACACTTAGTTTAAAGACTGACCTGAATGGTTCACAAATGAAATCACTAGACAAATGCAGCTTAAAAGTAAAAAAGACATGGGGAAAATATTTCACCTGAAAGAAATTACCTTGACCTCCAAATCTACAGTCTCATCCCATTCTTTAGTTCCACTGATATTTCTGTATATTGATGTGGTTGTCATATTCATTGAAAAAATATACTTATTCATACTTAAACAGCACTTTGAGATTTGCAGTGTTCTTTTACCAAATCAACTCTGTGCAATTATAATTCTCATTTTGCAAATGAGAAAGCACAGGCTTGGCCCCTGATTTTTTAATTTATTTTTTTATTTTTGCCCCTGATTAAAAGACGGAATAGGTTTTATGACTCCAAATCCAGTCCCTTCAGCAACATGAACTGGTTGTAATGATTCTTGTTTAATTGAGAAAGAAATTTACTGCTCCCCATGATGGTCTGAATTAGCAATTTTTTAACCTACCAAAAACATCTCTACTATATAAGCTAGGTGAGTTAAGAGGCTTAGGTTGCCCTCCCCTTCTCCTAGACCACCTGCTACTACAAGAAGATGGAAACCGACATGTTTCTCCTCTAGTATTCATTTCCTCTGTCTGTATCATATTTCCTTCTTTCATTCTTTTCACTTGTTTAATGACAAGCATTCAATTCAATTCAACAAATGTGTATTAAACATCTACTATGTTCAAGGCATTGTGTTAGGTGGATTTGAGGACAGGCTCATCTTTTTTTTTTTAACAACTGACCATTTTTGCAACTGGTATAACAAGGTTTGAATGCCAACTTTTCATATTGGCCTTTCCTTGGCTTGCACATATTATGGACATAAAGAGAAAAGTAACCAGGAAAAGGCTTGTATTATGGGATACTTCGTGAGGACAGAAAAATATCTCTTTTTCCCCCCAAGGCAATCAGGGTTAAATGACTATCCCAGGGTCACACAGCTAGTGTCAGACATCTGAGGACAGATTGAACTCAGGTCCTCCTGACTCAAGGACCAGTGCTCTGCACTACCTAGCTGCCCCTCAGAAAATATCCCTTTTGTTGAACTCTTTCTCTCTCCATTTATCTCCTGGTTAATCATTAACTAATGACTTTTTTCTTTAAAACACAAATCGGTAACAGCTGCATGGGAAGCTATGGGGCAATGCTACCTTTATTTCCTGGATCTCTTTATTAATAGACAAAACAAAGTTAGTTGAGAAGTATTACCACATCAACATCTTTTGTAATTACCTCATCAACATCTTTTGGAAATAGTTGTTAACTAATTTTTTTTTCCTTGTGGAAAACCCTGGATTTACATATTACTCATTCAGGGTCCTATTAGAGTGTGAAAAAAAAATATTCTCCCCATCTGTGCCAATGTTCCTCAAGCAATGCAGCATAGTCATCTCAAGTTGCTGAATAATGAATTAATGAACAAAGCATTTGTTAAGTGTTTACTATGTGCAAAACATTGTGCTAAACACTAAGGGTATAAAAAGTAAGACAGTCCCTGCTCTCAGGGGGCTCACATTCTGCTGGGGGAGACACATATGGAAGATTTTAGCTGTAAGTCATGGAAAGGTACTATGATTCTTAGGATACAATAACAAAGTAGATGGTAATGACTTCTATAATGTAAATTCCATTGATCAAATCACATCAATTTCTGATATTTAACCATTTTGTTAGTGCCAAGGACTTTGGTGGCACTTCTGTGTCTCCAAATAGATGTAGCCATAGCACCTGCAGGAAAAGTTGCCAGTCTGCATCTTCACAGAAGTTGCTTGTCAGGCTGATGGCTGTAGAAACTGGCGGGAAGCATGGCTGTTTCTAAGGTCTTGAGTTCAGGGTTCTAGGCTGGTGACATCAGGATCTGAGAGAAGATGGTGATCAAGGTAGTGGTGGTTTGGCTTGTATGTTGCCTTCCATCTATCACCTCGGGGTGCCCTGATGTTCCACCTAGGATGACTTGTCTGCCCTGTGAGTGGCAGTTGATTGGCAGTTGGCAGGAATGGCTGATCTCTTCTCCACATGAGCCACCTCCCTGGATGATGACTTAATGACTATGAGGGCTGGACTGGAAGATGATCCAGTGACTTGGGGGTGAAGAGTGCTACCATTCCCAGGGCTCTTATGTC